>NC_140598.1:41540-176540 GCF_057381915.1 Diplotaxodon limnothrissa | reverse complement strand
GGTGCCTTGAGTCTTGCTTTTTGCTGTGTAGCAGATTGTCCTTAACGTTCCAGCGAATAGGTTTATGCTACAAACCTATCATTAATTGGTCCTTCGAGAGCCGGATCCATAGAGTCGACGTTCACCGAGGGGAAAAGAGACACACCGAAAGACTGACGTCAGCCAGGACTTATAGAGGTCCTGCAACAAAGTCCTGAGGCGTGAGAATTCGTCATCGGGCCGGTGGATTAGCCGTCTGTTTTTTTCTCCTCGATGGACGAAGATTGATGGGATTCGGGACTGATGCTACACGCAATGAGCAACACCAAGTAAGTTTAAAGAGGCCGACTCTATAACCGTGTCGTTGTGCAGTCTCCGCCACTGTGTGAGGCGTTGAGAAGTTCGCTACTTTGTGGAGCGATACCCGGGTTCCTCGCTACTTTGTGTGGCTAGAGGTGAGTTCTCCGCCACTTTGTGGGGCGTTGAGAAGTTCCGCGGGGTCCAGACTGTGCTGGACGATAGGCCTATTTTGTGTTGTTTTTGTTGTCGTTGTCATTGTTGTCATCGTTGTTGTTGTTGTGTGAGTGTGTGCGGAGCAGAACACGTGGTCTGTGACGTCGGCAGCTGTTGTTGTTATTATGGGTTCCCAAGCAACCAAGAGTGTGTCGGAGGGTGATGAGAAGTTTATGATGAAATTCGCTCCCGGTAGCGCAAAGTATTTAGGACATTGGCGCAAGAAATATGATTTTGAAGGTAAATTGGTTGTAGGACAATGTCAAGTGTTAGTAGACCAGTTGACAGTAAAGGCAGCTTGTGCGAAAGGAAAATTGAAACAGGAGAAGGAGTTACAACTGGCGTCCGCTAAATTGTGGTTGGAGCAGGCGCAGAAAAGACAGAAGGCAGTGAATGCGAAGAGAGCAGCTTTGCAGGCATTAGCTGTGAAACCTGAAGATGAGACGGTGCGGTCTACTTCAGTGGTGCTGACGTTAAAGGACCAACAGCGTAGAGCAGCATTAGAGAGAGAGAGAGAGGCCAGAGAGGAGGAAGAAAAGCGGGAGCAGGAGAAGAGAGAGAGAGAGGAGGAGGACAGAGTACTGCTGGAGTTTGGGGATGCCGCAGCACGATATTTAAGCCCTTATAACACTAGATCCAAAACTAAAAGCGATGAGGTGAGTGCAGCTGCTATGCCTGCCTACCCTTTCCATGATACCTTTCCCATGGTGGAGGTTGCGAATCCCCACTTTGGTGTTGAAGATGACCGAAGCCGTGTTATTTGTGTTTACAGGCCATGGACTGAATCTGAATGTGCAGAGGCATGTAAAGATTTAGGAAACCCGTTGACTAATGTTGATGAATTTATCGCCCGACACAAGCAACTCTGCTCCTCGTACCGTTTAAACGGTCAGGAAACAGAAGCCACCTTTAAGAAGTGTCTCACATATAACTGGGCTCGGGTGCGAGGCACCTACACAGGGAGGGATGGTAATACTATCCTACCCTATGGCCATGCAAATTTAAGAGGCCAAGTTGATGGGGTTTATGAGCGTCTTAGAAATACTTTTAAAGCTTCTGTAGATTACAACAAAATCGCCCAATGCATTCAGAAAGAAGGAGAAGATGTTCATGAGTTCAGGGCAAGATTAGAGGAAGTTTTCAAAGAACATAGCGGCCTTGAAGAGAGTGCAGAGAAGGCCAGTCCATATCAGCAACAGTTAAAACATGCTTTGATGAATGGCTTTCATTCACCCATTGCTGATTTTATTAGAAAACAAAATGTTAGTCATAACACTGACGGGTCCGTTGAATGCATGAACTGGGCCCGCCATGCACAGGAAGTCCATTAAAAATAAAAAAAAGAAGTCACAAAGCGCTGAGGTCGCTGCTTTTTTAGCAGGTGAAATTTTGTTTCAGGGACAGGCTGGAAGAGGGCAAAACAGAGGCAGGAATAGGAGAGGTAGAGGCCCATGGCGACCCCAGGATAACCGTGGTAAAAGTAATGATAGATGCTATGCATGT
This sequence comes from Diplotaxodon limnothrissa, assembly GCF_057381915.1. Taxonomy (NCBI): domain Eukaryota; kingdom Metazoa; phylum Chordata; class Actinopteri; order Cichliformes; family Cichlidae; genus Diplotaxodon; species Diplotaxodon limnothrissa. The sequence goes on along the minus strand of NC_140598.1, from coordinate 174,545 downwards.
GGGGAAACGGGCCATCACGCAAGGGAGTGTCCTGATCGCATGCCTGAAGAGTATAAGCGCCCTGATCCAAGAAACCCTTATTATAATAAATGACTAGCACCTGTTGACACTGCTAACACACATACATGTACAAATGATCCCTTACTTTGCCAGAATTTACAACAGCCTGTGTTTCAGACTCTAGATTTGACTGAAGTATTGTTAAATCTGTCAGGGAAAGAAGTAAAACCAGTTCGCACGTTAACTGTGCAAGGCAAAACTGTTCAATTTCTGTGTGATTCAGGTGCAGATAAAACTGTTTTAAAAGATCATGTGTCAGGAGTTGACCCTTCAAATGGCACAATTTATGTGAAGTCTGCAAATGGTCAGTTAAATCAGCATAGAATCTCTAAACCAGTGTGGATTAGGGATCCTATCACAGGAGAGGCAGTTCAGAGTTCAGTTGTAATGTGCCCAACTTGTCCGGTGAACCTCTTGGGAAGAGATATGATGATGAAACTTGGAATTTCAATAATTCCAACATCCATTGGGATGATAGCTGCAGGAAAAGGTGAAACTGCTGAGACAATGGTTCATCAGGGCAGTGGGGATTTGCATTATTACTGGACACTTGACCTGTCGGCCTCCAGACCTGATCAAATAAACTGTAAACTGTTAGCTGCAGCTGAGGAAATGTTGACAACTAGCCATGACATACAGCCACCAGATGATTTGCATGTCACACTGAGATTTAAGACCATGCCTGGGCCTGATGAGGCCTACACAGATAAAGTGCTGAAATTAGGGCCACAGAGAATCACCATAAAAGCGATATATACTGATGGTGAAACCATGGCTGGATGTAGTGTGATCCTTTCTGAAGCTGCACAACAACTTTTTACAGGGCAAACACCACACATTTCACTGACAAAGAGTGTCACAGCCGAGTGGACAGACTTAGCATCTTTGGTGAGACAGGGGGAGAGTGTTAGAATGTGGCAGCAAGCTGGAGGGGGTTGGGAGACAGACATGCAGCACAGCATCTTTCGTAAAAAGCTGGGATGGGTGACACACACTACACCACAAACACATTTAAAGGGGAGTGAGAATGACACAGCAGAATGATATGTTGTAGATGTCAAAGATCACCCGGAGCTTAAACAGGTCCCAGAGAAGCTCTGGTCTACTGGGAAGACTGATGTGGGGTTAATAACAACAGCGAGTCCAGTAGTTATAAAACCCAAAACGTCTTTTAGGCCAAGAGTGAAACAATATCCCTTAAAGCCTGATGCAGTAGAAGGCATTAAACCAGTAATAGAGGATATGATTAAGGCAGGGATACTAGTTGAAGCTCCACAAGCAGCATGTAACACACCCATCTTCCCAGTTAGAAAGGCTGATTCACAGTCGTGGCGCATGATTCAAGATTTAAGAGCTGTAAATCAGGCAGTGGAGAGCATCGCTCCATGCGTCCCCGACCCCCACACCTTATTAAATCAGCTTAAACCAGACATGACACATTTCACTGTGGTAGATTTAAGTAATGCTTTCTTTTCCATACCAGTACATGAGAATTCACAAGGCTGGTTTGGTTTCACGTATCAAGGCAAAAAATACACATACACCAGACTGCCGCAAGGTTTTTGTGATAGTCCTACAATTTTCACACAGAATATTACAAATTGTCTGTCTGATTTTGTGATTCCATCACATTCACAGATGTTGGTATATGTCGATGACATTTTAATTGCATCCAATTCAGAGAAGAACTGCAAAGACATATCATTGGCATTGCTGACTCACTTAGCTGAGACAGGTAACAAGGCCTCACTTTCTAAGCTACAGTGGGTAAAGACAGAAGTGAAATTTTTAGGACATCTGCTTAGTGCAGCAGGAAAGAGCATACACCCAGAGAGGAAAACAGCTATCTTGGCAGCACCTAGGCCAGTGACAAAGAAACACATGATGCAATTCCTAGGGTTGCTAAATTTCTGTCGATCGTGGATGCCCCATTACTCTGAAATTGCGCAGCCATTATTAGATATGATGTACAGTAAGCCTTTGGCTATGTCAGAAAGTTTAAGTTGGACCCCTGAGGGGGAGCAAGCTTTGTGCACGCTGAAACAGATGCTGACAGGAGCATCAGTTTTAGGACTTCCAGATTATAACAAGCCTTTTGTTCAAACTGTTGACTGTAAAGGACATTTTATGACGTCCATGTTAGCACAAAAATGTGGAGGTGGCATGAAGCCAGTAGCTTATTATTCTAAGAGGCTGGATCCTGTGGCTTGTGCCTTACCTCACTGTGTGCGATCTGTGTGTGCAGCCGCTGAAGCCGTAAAGTGTTCTGGTGAAATTGTTTTGTTTCACCCTTTGACCCTGCTGGTCCCACATGAGGTTGATGTTTTATTGCTGCAGACTAAAATGACATTCTTGTCACCTGCCAGACACTTGTCTTTAATGTCACTGTTGCTCTCCCAGCCACACATAACTATTAAGCGGTGTACTACTTTGAATCCCTCTACATTGTTGCCCACAGAGGAGGAGGGTACACCACATGTGTGTAGTGAGCATGTGGAAACACAGTGTAAACCTAGAAGTGATTTAACGGACATACCACTCACTGAGGGCAAGATTTGGTTTGTTGATGGTTCCAGTTTTAAAACAGCAGAGGGAAAGACTAAAACAGGCTTTGCTGTTGTGGATGATGTGCAGGTCATCCGTGCTGGGCAGTTATCACATTCCATGTCTGCCCAAGCAGCTGAGATAGTGGCTCTGACAGAAGCCTGCAAGGCAGCTGAAGGGCAGGCAGTGACTATATATACAGACAGTCAGTATGCATATGCTACACTTCATTTCTTTGCCGCTCAGTGGTCAAGACGAGGCATGACAACTTCAACAGGGAAACCTGTGGAGCATGCAACATTGTTGCAGGCCCTGTTGAAAGCAGTCTTACTGCCTAGTAAAGTTGCAGTTTGCAAATGTGCAGCACACACACGTGGCACTGACCCCATTGTACTGGGCAACGCCTTTGCAGACAGAATTGCAAAGGAAGCGGCCCTTGGAACACATGGGGTTCATATTCTGGCGTCTCAGGAGCAAACTATGCCCATCACACATGATGTGTTAGCAGACATGCAGTCACACTCACCTCCAGCTGAGAAGCAGCTGTGGCTCACTAAAGGAGCAAGCCTGCGAGGTGATGTCTACTATCTTTGTGATAAACCTATATTGCCTAAAAACTTATATAGGACTGCTGCAATTTTGAGCCATGGGCTCTGTCACATCTCGACAGCCGGAATGGTGGCAACAGTCGAACGGCAGTTTTTCACACTGGGATTCAATGCTTATTCAAAACATTTTTGTAAAGCATGTTTAATATGTTGTAAACATAATGCTCAGGGGAACCTCAGACCTAGGAGAGGAAGGTTTCCCAGACCCAGCTACCCATTTGAAGTAATCCATATGGATTTCATTGAGTTGTCTAACTGTAACACCTACAGGTACTGCCTGGTGATTGTGTGCCCGTTCTCAAAGTGGGTAGAAGTTGTCCCCACTAAGAAAGCAGATGCTATTTCAGTGGCTAAAGTAATATGCAAAAATGTGATCCCAGAGCATGGGATCCCCCAGACTATTTACAGTGACAATGGTCCTCATTTTGTGAATGAAGTAATTGAGAAAATGTCACAACATCTGGGGATAACACTGAAAACGCACTGCTCATATCACCCCCAGAGTGCGGGGCTGGTTGAAAGGACTAATGGCACAGTAAAGCTGAGACTCAGGAAAACAATGGAGGAAACAGGCAGAACATGGGTAGACTGCATTGAGCTAGTGAAAATGTATATGAGAATCACGCCAACTGATAATGGCCTAACGCCTTTTGAAATAATATATGGCAGGCCATTTAGAGTTCCAGTGTTTTGTAATGATAATGATAAAGCAGAAGAAGAAAACACACTAGCAGACTGGATGATTAAAATGCTGAAAAGCAAAGAAGTCATGAGTGCAAATAATCTGCCAGATGATTCTGTTTCTGTACAGGAAGAACGTCTGAAGCCAGGGGACTGGGTACTGATAAAGGTCATAAAGAGGAAGTGCTGGTCGAAGCCACGGTGGGACGGACCATACCAGGCTCTGCTGACAACACCGACAGCTGTGAAAATTGCACAACGACCCACCTGGATACACCAAAGCCACTGCAAGAAGGTGACACACATCCAGGCCAGCTCGGAGTAAGTGGCAGGAAGACCGGGTACAAAGGGGGGGGAAAGCCTCCAGGGCCCCTCGTCTCAATCCGGTGAAGAAACCAACTGAGCCACAGGTACTCATCAGAATGGCTGGTAAAGTGTTGTCTACCCTGCTGGGTGTAATGGCTTTGATGTCATCATGGTCAGCTGTGGAGACCCTGTATGTCCAAGGAAACCACACCCAATACCCTCATGGCTATTCTACAAACTTTTGGTGGCAGTTTATGAATACAACTGCTCACTTGAACAATAGGACGGACTGCTATGTGTGTGCTCATATGCCATTATCCGCATATACATCTGGACTGTGGCCGTACAGCATACCAGAGGACAGGAGTTGGTGTCTGTTGGGCTTAGCAACTCATCCTGGCAACAGAGTCCTCTGGTCCCAGGCCAATTACAGTACACCTCTGAACATCACCTGGAGTAAGTCGCCACTTCTAAACATGAATTGTTCTGAGCAAACTGACTTATTGGCCTGGCCTCAAGTGTCAGACCCACTGCCGGACATAATATTGCTGAACAAGCTGAATACAGCCCAATTGCCGTTGTGTGTGATGAACAATGGATCATTGTCAGTGGGGGAGTTGCCGCTTCACTTATGTGGATACATATACACCTACTGCCCTCCAGAGGATGAGAGCAGGTGTATGAAATGCTTGACCGATGCAAAGTGCGCTGAGAACTTGACATTAAGGAGGACTGAATGCAAGTCCAACCGGGCTTACAGGATACCAGTAAAGGCAAAGAGTCAGAAGTGGACAGGATGTTCAAGGACGGTGCCGAGCAGTAAAGGAACAAGAGTTTTGGCTGATTGGTATTTCTTGTGTGGACATAAAGCCTATCTATCACTCCCTGAGGGATGGGGAGGATTGTGTGCCGTGGTGAAATTATCAGATCATGTCTTCTTCATGGACAGAGTTGAACATCACCCTAGCAACCGACGGAAGCGTGAGGTGGATATAGCCTCACCTAACTCTTTTGGAGTGACAGTAGACACTGGAGTGCCACGAGAATTCCGCATTTGGAGTGGAGGAGCTAAGTTCTTCCAAAGTTTGATCCCAAACATCGGAGTTGCAGAGGTGCGGGATCATGTGGAGATCAACCGATATGCCCTACTGCGACACATTAATCTCACTAAGACTCTGGGAACAGCCTTAGCGGAGGAGCAACAGGCCATCAGAACGATGGTACTGCAGAACAGGCTGACCCTAGACTTGATAACAGCATCACAAGGAGGAGTGTGTAAGCTGATTGGAGAGACGTGTTGTACGTTTATTCCGGATGGATATACGACTGGAGGAGACATCTATGAGGCACTGCAGAACTTAACTGCTCTGCAGAAATATGTGGCGGACCACACATCAGGAGGAGACGCGTCACAAGGCTGGATAGCCTGGTTGACATCTGGACCATGGTGGAATATGTTTCTAAAGTTTTTGACTCCCATTCTTACATTATTGGCTTTGCTTTGCTTGTTTACAGGTTGCATTTTGCCATGTGTAAGATCGATGGTGAATAAAATGATTGCTAACACCTTTACCAATTTCATACTGTTGCAGCAGAGTGACATAGATGCTAAGGCTAATATGTGTGTATGAAATGAAGCCTGCACTGAAAATGTTGACAAGTGGTGTAGAGCTGAAGATATATATACGCTGTATAGCCTTAAAAAATGACAATACAGGGTGGTGATGTTGGGTTTAGAGTTTATTATTGTCATTTGTATTAGGAAACATTTAACCATATATGCTTAGAGGTGTATAATCAATTGTGTAGTGATAAGTTGTGTGACCTTTAACAGGCTACAGAGGCTTGGTGTGTATTCCACACTGGAATGCACACCTGCATCTTGGGGGCATGGGAAGAGGTCGCATCTTGTTTTATTGTTTTATGGTAGGATTAACGTAGCTACATTTGTTTTAGTCTAAGTGCTTTTCTGTTTAGATGAACTGCTGGACTTCCTTACCGGGGGGGTCTAGTCTACCCTCTTCCTGACCAAGGATGATTGCCTTCGTGCTTTCATGTTGTTATATGACCCTTTTGACACACACACACACACACACACACACACACACACACACACACACACACACAGTATTCTTTGTTCACATGTATACCCATGTAAGATGTTATATGTTAATGACCCTATGCATATTCATGTAACCACAATAAAAGGAGTGCTGTGGGGAAACCTGGCTGAGAGTCTGATGGTGGTCAAGTGGTGGGACGACACTTGGCTCCAGCCAGGTCTCCCTCATGCATGAGTAACCAGAGAACTTTGGTGCCTTGAGTCTTGCTTTTTGCTGTGTAGCAGATTGTCCTTAACGTTCCAGCGAATAGGTTTATGCTACAAACCTATCAGTCTCTGCTGCCGTAGATCCTCTGAACTGTGACAGAGGTCTCACTCTGGAGGAAACTCTCAGCACTTTCCAGCAGCTCCTCCATCATGGAGGACGTTCCCTCACTGTAACAGGTGGAGGAGAGAGGAGAGGAAGCACAGGTGGATCCTCTGAGGAAGAGGAGCGTCCTACAAACCACATGATCACATGACCAGAGGACAAGCATGTGCAGAAACACATTAAAGTCAGCCTGTAAACACGTTTGTGTAAATTCTAGTCGTGTTTTTCTGTCACATTCAAATAAAAGCAGAGAAAGCAGAACAAATGCTGAAGCTGTCTGTGTGGAATAAAGGAGTTACAGTACACACACACACACACACACACACACACACATCTGTCCAGCAGCTGTCTGAGCTGCAGTCTGTATTGTGTGTGTAATATCTTCATGTTTCTAACATTACAGTTTTATCTTCAGGTGTAAAATCAGCTGCTCTGCTGTCTTCTCTCCTGATCCTGTGTGATTGATTCGATCCTGCAAACGCCACAAATTTCATTCCAGCTTTGATTTGAAAGCCAGCGAGTAAAAGGATCAGCGATAGTTTTCAGAGCGATGCCAAAGCTTGGGTTCCTCTCCTACAGCAGCTTTTCTTTCTTTCTCTCCCTGTGAAATACAGCAGCTGGACCTTTAGCTGCAACACACTGTGAGACAAACTGCACACAAACAGTTTGTGTGTTTGCTGATGTTTGTTGAGCTGATAGAAACGCTGCATTTGAAATTAGCTGACACTTCAAAAACGTTCCTCCCTTTATGCTCGCTGCTCTTCAGCAGGGCTAGCTAGATGCTAAAGTAGCGCTAACACAACTTACCTGCAGTCGTTCAGCTGTCGTCCCAAAAACATATCAAATAAAAAGAAGAAACAAAAGAAGCTTTTCTGTCAGGGAGGCGTGTCCTTCTCACCTTCAGACATGAGATTAGAAAGAGAGAGAGTTCAGATCACAGTGCAGATATGAATGAATGAATCCGTGCTCGTCCTCACGGCTCCTGCATGCTTTTAAAAAAGTGTGTGTTCAGCTCTGATCTCCAATCTGTTCTTTTCTCTCTTTGTTTCCTGGGTTCATGATCATCATCACACCGTCTGAGGCTCCTAAATATCCACGTTTGCTTGTTTCACTTTCACACTCTGGGAGTCAAAGATGTTTCAGCTCCAAACTCACTGAGAGCTCCTCGTGCCCACCACGTGACCACAAACATCTTTGTGCTCACGTGCTGCTCGTGTCTGAGACGCTTTAGTTTGAAGGAGACAAACTGCAGACGCAGCATTTCCTGTTCCTGAGTGTAAACCTGAGCATTTGAAATGAGCTCCACAGGGAAGCTGTAGGTGACAGAGATGCTCACAGACTCACTGACGTTACAGTCTGTCAGCATCACGCAGTATCACAGACACACGGGAAGATTTAGTGCAAGTGCTGAGAGACACACAGCAGACATGTTGACTGGAAACATGTCAGACTGAAATAAAGCAGAAGCACATGTTAGCACATGCTAATATGATGTGGATGTGTTTAGTGTGGGAGCAGGACTCACCTGAGACACACCTGTGTGGATGCTGCTGCTTCCTGCTCTGCTCTTTCTGCTGATTCAGCGTCTTCATCACATTTCTAAGTTTGAGGCTTTTCTCAGTTTCCATCAATAAATCATGAAGTCGACCTTGAAGACTTGGGTGGATGTGAGCCAGATGTGAACAGATGTTTAACATGAGCCCGCTCTACACCCCTACAAAGTTTGATCAGAGTTCATTCACAACTATTCGAGCTGTCGTGTTCACACACAGAACGACACGCACACACACGCTACCACAAACATAACCTGTGTTTTCAAGGTGAGCTAAAGCTCCAGGTGTCACATCAAACACTCACAGGGAAAACACCAATCACAGCACGCACACATATACTGAACATTACAGAGAGAGTTATTAGAGACCAGCTTTTATCACATTTATTCTTCCTCAAAGTTCCAACAGAGCCGAACAACCCAGAGGGAAATGTCCGGGTCCTCCCAGCAGCCAGTGAGCTTCTGTAGAGAGGACACGTGAATAAAGCCGCAGTGATCCACAAACACAAACAGCTCTTTGCTGCCTTTGACTCCTTACTTGATGCAACAGCTGATGCTGTCAAACAAAAACAAACTTCATGTTGACCATCAAACTGATCTTTATTGTCTTTCTTGCAGAAAGTTTCATTATTTCATGGGCAGCTGAAAGAAGTAAGAAGTGCAGAATATGACAGGAAATAAGTGGAAGAACAAAATCTTCATTTCCTCCAAGTCTTCTGGGCCTGGATGTGATGGAAACACTCACTGAGTCCACTGCTGTGCTCATCACTGAAGCTCATAATGCAGCAGGTAGTATTGCACATTTGCAGGACTGAAACATGTTTGAAACCTTGGAGGATTTCCTGCTTCTTCTCCAGGTCATTGAAGCAAACTGCTGGGCCTGAGCGGGCAGTTTCCCATCGAGTGTCCAAAAACTCTTTAACATGGTGGAGATTTCACAGCCACGCTGTAACCACGCTGTAAGAACACGAGGATGATCCACCGTCACCGTTCTCATAGGGGGGTGGTCTGATTGGTGGAGTTTCTCTGTTGTTGTCGAGTCTTTACTTTACAGTAGAAACTCCTGCAGGTGACTGTTGTTGTCATTTGCTGCTGTAGAAATAAAACTGAAGGAGTTTTGCAGGTAGAAGATATTTGATTTACAGCTTCTCACACACGAGACCAGGCCTGCAGCTATCCATTATTTTAGTGTGTAAACAGGCTCCGCCTCCACGTTAAACTGTGACATCATCATCACTGCTGCTGTTATCAGTGTTTGTGTTTAACACTGGAGGCTGTGTGGGCTTAATGTGCTCAGACTTTTATTCACACGCTGCTCATGAACACGTTTCTATTGGAGGTCTGTGAAACATGGAAGCAAAGAATTTTATAATCGAATTATTGGAATCACTCGATGAATCGTTGCAGCTCTACACGAGACACTTTCTTTAAAAACCATCAGACTGCTTTCATACATGTTAACGCTTAAATACAGAAAACTTCAGCCTGATATTCCCGACGTATGAAACTATGTTCAAATCCAGATGAACTTTTTTAGAAAGAGCCTGTTTCTGTTAATATCACATCAAAAGTCTGTGATGGTGTTCAGTCTCGTTTCCCAGCTTTCCTGTTAAACACAACACTTTTCATTTCAGTGAAGTCCAGTGGATGGTGCTGCCTCTGCTGGTCCCTTATACTGCAGTGTTGCTGGAATACTGCTCTGCTCTCACCCACCTCCTCCTCGGCCTCCTGAAGGTCTCCACCTCCACTGCTGCCTACGGCCTCAGCAGCCTGTCCATTCCCCTGAAGTGCTCCTCTTCTTGGCTCCACCTTGTGGATGACCTCCTGAACTGTTTCTGCTCCCCTCTGAGGTTTTATTTCTAAGTTCCTGTCTGTTGGTCGTCTGCTTCCACTCCTGGACTCTGAAGCTTCTTCTGTTTTCTCTGATTTTGATTTTCACTTTGTTCCCCTGGAGATGTTTGTGCTCTTTGGACGTCTGCATGAAACCTAATAAACTGTTGGTGTGTTTGTTTAGACTGTGTCAGGTTTGAATTTGGTTCCACTCACTCCTGGATCATAACAGTTTTATTTAGAAGAGGTCAGAGTAACATGTTAAACATGTTCATATATTTTACTGTTAAATTCCACTTCTCCTAAAGCTGTTCCCACAAAACAACACATTTATAATAAAGACAAACATTAATAAACAAGTTTTTGAAAATGCCAAAAAGTTTCTAACATTTAAGAGTAATTACAGACCAAATGAAGACTTTAGATGCAAAAACCTCTGAGTTAGTTTTACACCTTTGTTGTGAATGAGGCTCCTGTCTGTAATTTGGACAAAGACAAAGTTAACCTGAGTTGATACAAAATGCAGTTTATAAATGATGATTTCATTGATTAAGAGAGAAAAGTCATCCAAGCCTGGTGCTGTGTAAAAAAGTAACTGCCCATCTTGTTAAATCATGAATTAACTGTGATGAACTTTCTTTAGAAAGCTGAGTTCAGTTTAACTAAACACACCTGATTACTGACAGAGCTGCTGAATCAAGAAATCACTTCAATAGTCACCTTCTGGCCACCTGTGCCTCAATTTTATTCCACAACCTAGACATCCACATTACTCATACTCCCATAACACATACATATAGGGCTGTGGGGGTGGGCACCCTATACGGCGTCCAGAAGATGGTCTGTGTATTCAGCCTCACCTCTGGTGCCGGTGCCAACCTCTCAATTTTAAATGCCCGTAGACATTGAGGGTTCTCAGCAGGGGCCGTGCCAACACCTGTCGCTCTCTGGCTGGAAGCACCCGTCCGTGTTCTAAATGCACTTTAGAACAGCACTCAGCAAGAACACATATGAGCGGGCGGAGAGAGCTATGGGGTCTTCTGTTAGCCATCGGGGCGGGGGGCTGGGAGGAGGAGTTGGCCGTCTGGTCGGGGTCTGGGATGCGGGGCCTCCCTGCTACTAAGGGGCCTGGGGCGGTCTGCTTGTCTCCACCCCAGGGAAAAGGACAAGACAATAATTCTAATTGCTAAAGAACCAAACGTGACGGGCAAAATAAATAAATGAAATAAAATAAATAAATAATTAAATAAATAGAAGCTGACTGACAAAGCAACACATCATGCTGCTGTCACAGTCCTGGGTCTGTGGGCCAGTCTGTGTAATTCTGGTTTAACTTATATTCTTTGATTTGTTGTTTTTCATGGTTTTGGTTCCCTTTGTTTTCTGCTTGTGTTATATTTATATTTCCTAGTCTGTAGGTTTCTGTCTCTGTGCCCTTCCTGTGCTCATGTTTCTCGTTTTAGTTACTCTTGTCTCTGTGCTCCATGTTCCCTCTCTGTCTCCCCTCAGTCTGTCATGTCTCCATGTCACAGTGTCAAATCCGCACCCTTGTGAATGTCTCGTATTTCCTGTTTTATTTTGACAGTTCCTAGTCCTGTGTTCAGTGTTTTCAGTTTTGCTTTACATGACAGCCATGATCTAAAGAAACTTGAGAAACAAAGTCACTGACATCTGTCAGTTTGGAAAGGGTTACAAAGTCATATCTAAGGCTTTGGCACCAGTAAACCACAGTGGGAACCATTACACATAAATGGAGAAAAGAGAGTGCAGCGATGACTCATCCAGGAGGTCACCAAAGAACCAGGAACAACATTAAAGAACAGCAGGTTTCACATGTTTCAGCTAAGGTCAGAGTTCATGATTGAACAATAAGACAGAGACTAAACAATCATGGAAGAGTTCAAGAGAAAACTGATCAAAAAGAACAAAAAGGCTCGTCTCACATTTGCCAAAACATCTTGACTGACGAGATTAAAGCTGAACTTTGTGGAAGGTGTGTGTCCCATTACATCTGGTGTAAAAGTAACAGCATCTCAGAAAATGAACAGTAAAACTTGGTGGTGGCAGAGTGATGGTCTGGGGCTGTTTTGGTGCCTCAGGACCTGAAAGACTTGCTGTGGTAAACAGAACCATGAATTCTGCCGTCTACCAAAACATCCTGAAGGAGAACGTCCGGCCATCAGTTCATGACATCAAGCTGAAGACCACTCGGGTTCTGCAGCAGCACAATGACCCAAACACAGCAGCAAGTCCACCTCAACAAAAACAAAATGAAGACTTTGGAGTGGCCGAGTCAAAGTCCTGACCTGAATGCAACTGAAATGCTGTGGGGGGACCTTAAAAAGGTGGTTTATCCCTGAAAAGCCTCCAACTCTGCAAAGATGAATTCCTCCTCTGTGAAAGACTCAGTTATCACAAACACTTGATTGCAGCTGTTGTTGGTAAAAGTCGCCCAACCAGGTATTAAGTTTAGGGGGCGATCACTTTTTCACACAGGGCCGTGTAGGTTTGGATTATTTCTCCCTTAATAATAAAAACCTTCATTTAGAAACTGCATCTTGTGTTTTCTTTGTTTAATGTTTATATTTGTTTGATGATCTGAAACATTGAATCGTGGCAAACATGCATAAAATAGGAAATCAGAAAGGACTCAAACATTTTCACCCCAGTGTTTGCAGAGTTCAGTCTGTGTGAGAGCTTTATGGCAGAATCAGAGCAGGATGACTTTGTTTCTAAGAATGGAGCTCGCTGTGTTTCATGAACTGCTTCACAAACTGACTCCTGCCTGACAAAGACAAACACTAACTGGAGACTTCTGCAAAAGGCTGAGTTGAAACTAAGCACTAACTCTGCTGTGCATGGTGAGTGACAACAGCTGACTCCGTCTAGTGCTCTTTACACAACAACATTTCTGCTGTTGTGTGTGAGTCTGTGAGCAGCTGTACGTGAAGAAAACCAACTGCAGAGACGTGACGGAGTTCTTTACTTTCACTAATCTTCCTTCAGACCACTGGAGAAACTGATGGATTCAACAATGGGATGATCAGTGCGTGATGGGTCGTCCTCACTGAGCTCTCAGAGGAGCTCACCACGACACAAACGAGACGTCGACTGGAAGGTTTCCCAACTGCAAACCCCGATCACTGAAGCAGGGGAAGGTGTGGGCCGACCAAAGCCCCAACTGGACCACAAGAACAAATCAGACAGCAAAACAAAGACAACAAGATTTCACATCCAAGTAACAAAGATGGTGAAGTCAGCAGTCGGTGTGAGAAATGTGGTGAAGCTGTGAACAGCTGGGAGCGTTTGTCTGTGTGTGGAGCTGTGACAAACCAAGACAGGTACACACACATACACTCTCTCACACACACTTCAGTGTGTGTCAGTGGATGTTGACATTGTTCTATTGCTGCTGGGTAATTTCCTTTATTTGATAGCAACAGTGTAGATAGACAGGAAAGAGGGGAGAGAGAGAGAGAGGGGGGAGGACATGCAGCAGGGTGGATTCAAATTCAGGCCTAATGCTCTCAGGCCATGTAGCACCTGCTCATCACACTGAGCTGAACAGCTGCTCCGCTGTTGTGTCATTGTTTTTGTTTCCATTTTCAAAGTGTAAAAAACGTCAAATAGAAACTTTTTCAAACATGTGATCGTTTACGTGTGGACCAAAATATAATGAAAATAATTATTCTGACCAAAATGACAAAGAGAAATAAAAACACAGTGATTCTGACACGGGTGGTTTTTGACCCACTCATGGAAGAGTGTGGGGTCCAGTCACTCATGTAGCTAAGACAGGAGGGTCCAGCTGATTTTACACGGTGGCCACATACAGCCCACTTTGATCTGAAGTGGGTGGGACCAGTGAAACTTCCTGTCAGTGTAAAGAAGTCACATATTTAACTGTTTTTCTACAGGATGAAGAAGAAGCTGCTGTGACAGAGAAAGAAATCTGTCAGCACGACTCTTTAAACTGGAAGAAATCAAATGACAGCAAAAGCTCTGATAGCTCGTCGCCCACTCTGTCCAGTTTGAACTGTAGTCGTACAAAAATGAAGATTTCGATAGTAGAAAGTGAAAAACAGAAACTTTCTGTCATTTATTGTTTGTTGCTTCATGACTTTGTGTGTGAATGTTCATCAGGTTTTTATCTGCAGGGAAAAACATGAAAATACTGTTAAAAGTCCAAAATGTCTGCTTGTGCTCAAACAAGTTCAGAATCGTATCATAATCATTCGTTACAATTATAAACAGCTGTAAGCTGCTTTGTTTGATGTCATATTCAGTACTGAACTGTAGCTTTAGTCTTTTTCAAGGAAGCTGTTTTTCTTCAGTGTTTTCATAAAAGCCTTATTTCTCTGCATTTACTGCCACCAGTGAGAACACGTGAAGTTTAAGGACAAGTGTGAAACCTTTTGGCGTCCACGGTGAAAGATGGCAGGTGTAGCAGGCCTCTAATTACTGCTGATAACAGCCATTGAATGGACTGATGATCCATAAGGTGTTTTCAGTCTCTCTGTGCTGTCGTCAGTAGACAAGTTAAGAAACAGAACATTTGAAGATAATTCCAGTAAATAACACTAAAACATGCTTTTATTACTACTTGTCGTGGGCGAGTCTCTCCATGTTTGGTTGATGAAAATGAAGTTCTTGAAATTGTCAAAAAATGTAAAAATCACAAATCTTTGGATTGTAATGATATTGATATGATAGTGGTTAAAAGAGTCATTGAGGCTGTTATAAAACCATTTACATACATCTGTAATTTATCATTTCAAACTGGTCGATTTCCAGACAGAATGAAAATAGCAAAAGTTATACCTCTATACAAATCTGGAAACAAACACCATTTCACAAACTACAGGCCTGTCTCTTTACTACCTCAATTCTCAAAAGTTCTTGAAAAACTGTTTAAAAACAGACTGGAAAAATTTATAGATAAACATAAACTACTCACTGAGAGTCAGTACGGATTCAGATCAAGCAGATCAACATCATCGGCACTATTAGATTCAATAGAATACATCACAAATTCCATAGACAAAAAGCAATATGTGGCTGGGTTATTCATAGACTTGACAAAGGCATTTGACACTATAGATCATGATATATTAATAAGAAAACTGGAACGTTATGGTGTCAGAGGGGTAGTTTTAGATTGGGTCCGGAGTTATTTAAGTGACAGAAAGCAGTTTGTGAAAATAAATGGTGGTTGCTCTTTATGTATGGACATTGCTTGTGGTGTACCCCAAGGGTCAGTTTTGGGTCCAAAATTCTTCAACTTGTACATTAACGACATCTGTAAAGTGTCCAAAGTATTAAAAATGGTTCTCTTTGCTGACGATACAAACATTTTTTGCTCTGGTGATGATCTGCAGAATTTATTGGAGGATATGACTAATGAAATAAGTAAAGTGAAGTTCTGGCTTGATAAAAACAAATTATCATTAAATTTGAATAAATCTAAACTTATGTTATTTGGAAATAGTAGTTTAAATACAAATGCAAAGATTCAAATAAATGGTGTTGATATTGAAAGAGTCAGTGAAAATAAATTTCTGGGGGTAATAATAGATGAAAAACTTAACTGGAGAGCTCACGTAAGATATATTCATTCCAAAGTATCACGAAGCATTGCAGTACTAAACAAGGCAAAACAGGTATTCGACAGAACATCACTTCATATTCTCTACTGTTCACTGGTTTCACCATACTTAAGCTATTGTGCAGAGGTCTGGGGCAATAACTATAAAACCACATTACATTCACTTTTTACTCTTCAAAAGAAAGCAATTCAAATCATCCACAATGCAGGTTATAGGGAACATACAAACTCACTATTTTTGCAGTCTGAAATATTGAAAATTGACGATATAGTGAAATTCCAAACAGCACAAATTCTATTCAAAGCAAAAAATAAAGAACTGCCAGGTAATATTCAGAGTATGTTTTTTTTGAAAGAAGGAAGTTATAATTTAAGGGGTTTTTGTAACTTCAAAACAATGAAGGTACGTACTACAAGAAAAGGCTTTTGTGTTTCTGTTCATGGAGTGAAACTATGGAACAAACTGAATATGGAATTAAAGCAATGTCCAAACATAAAACTGTTCAAAAAGAGTTATAAAAATATGATCTTCTCAATCTATAAAGAAAAGGAAAATATTTAAATTAAGTGAATGTCTCTATTTAAAAACAAACAAACAAAAAATTCATGATGTGATATTATAGTATATAGTATATCAGAAATCTGTTCACTATTTTTATTACAAATTATATCAGTAAGGAAGCTGACTAAATATTCACTGATAATTTATGGGACAGGGGTGGGATTAAATAAGTGTATACTTCTTCCCACTCCCTTTCAACATGTAAATTAATCAGAATGTTTTTTTGTATGTAATTTGTATAGTATATTTTTTTTCTCTCATTTCTTTTCTAAATGTACTTGTATATTGTTCACATGTTGAAATA
The DNA here is from genome assembly GCF_057381915.1 of Diplotaxodon limnothrissa. Classification (NCBI taxonomy): domain Eukaryota; kingdom Metazoa; phylum Chordata; class Actinopteri; order Cichliformes; family Cichlidae; genus Diplotaxodon; species Diplotaxodon limnothrissa. The sequence goes on along the minus strand of NC_140598.1, from coordinate 158,061 downwards.
AATTACCAATCAATCAATGACACCACCTCTGGACGGTGTCCTCATCAGCTCACCTGACATCTGAGGGAACCCTTATGATCCCTGCACAAACTCATCTCTAACCCTCTGCTGATCTTTGCTCCATGGATTTAACTCTTCACTGAACTGGACGTCCACAGTGTTCAAATCCCTGCAAGCAGGATGAAGTCCAGCCAGCCAATCACAGGACAGGAAGTGATGAGCTGACACAGTGATTTGAAGCTGTCAGGGTGAGGCTGCTTCATGCAGGTGTGAAACTATGAGGAAGCTGAACGCCTCCTCTTTCCTCAGCAGTGATCTGTGGCAGTCTGCCATCATGTTTGGCTGCACTCACTGAATGTGACTCACTGAAAGCTGAACCATGTTTTTGATGATCACACTTTAATTTAACAGCTGAACAATGAACTTTTAGAAAGAGTCACATCTGACAAACAAACGTTTTTTCTCCATGTTGTTAAAGTTTCACATGTTCAAATATTTCTGTCGTTTCAATGAGCAACATAAATGTTGATGTGATGTCCAAGTAAAACACAGAGTTTAGATTGATTTAAAAACGTCTGTAATCCAGATGATTCCAAACAAAGTGTAAAATAAGAGCAACATTTCATTGAAGCTGTGGCTTCATTTATCACAGTGTCACAAAGAGCTTCCTGTTTCCAGCCTGTCAGCTCTCACAGTGTTATATTGCACATGTGCTGTGAGTAATAATCTCAATAATAATAATAGAAATGAATAAATAAAGAGATAAACAGCACCAACAGGAGCCTGCAGAGAGTTTCTGCTCTTGCAAAGACAAACATGTTTGTTCCAACAGAACATTCAGATCATAATTCAGATGTGAAAAGCTGTCAGACAGGACAGCTTATATAAACACAGTGTTTAGTTTGTGAGAGCAGGTAAAGGCAAAGAACCAGGAATGAACTGTGGGGACCTGATTGGACGCTTTGGATTTCCTGATCTCACAACCACGAGTGCTGCTGCTGCGCCCTGCTGGGGCCAGTTTCCCCCCAACTGTCCCCTTGAACCACCTGGAGGTGTGAGCGCTTAATGTTAGGCGTTAGTTATTAATGTTACTGATGTTCTTTTGTGTTTTGGGAACTAATTACTAAAGTGGGCTTAACTTTATCATTGACCTGCTGGCGTTCGGTTTATTTCCACATAGTCTAGTTTGATGCACGTTCATGTCACAAGCTTCAAAACGTTTGTCACACTGGGAGTGACCTATGACCCTAAAGCTAAATGCACCTTTCACTGAACATGAGCTCACTGCACAACAATGACTGCAGATCTACACACAGACACACACACAGGCTGTGTGTTGAGGTGAATAACAGACTTTTAATTTGCTTCTTAGGAATAAAAATGCTTCCCAAATATTTCATATGAATAAAAATGTAGAAACATCTGGAGCACAGATGTGTAAAGATGCTGTGATATTCAATCAGAGTCAAAATGAGGAAAGAGGAACAGACGGTTTCCAGATCAGCACACATGACCCTGCAGCAGAGTTCACTATAGTGCACGGTGGTTGTAGATGGACTGGAGTAAGAGCACATCTGAGATGGAAACAAGGAGCACAGGCTGTATGTAGGAGATGGATGAAGCCTCCAGTCACTCACACAGTCCCATCTTAAAGCCTCCAGCCTGGTGTTTAGAAACTGGCGAGAGGGAAGCGAGGGGACGCTGACGCAGCAGTAACGTGTGGCTACAGCATGAACATTGTTGTGTTGGAGACCAGAAACCCATCCATCTCTCACCAGAGTGGGCTTGTTTATTTAGAGGTGCAGTTACTGCAACGCTAAGGAAACACTGCCTCCGTCTTTCACACAAAGCCTGGAGTTCCCTGCGTGAGAGCAGGCATGGATAGACCTGACTGTTGGGAACATATCCACCGACTTCTGAGCGTTGAAGTGTTGACCGGTCTGCAGGCTCAGGCAGCAGCTGACTGTTAGCCTGATGCTGCAGAGGAAGCTGTCAGCAGCTCCCACAGAGCCTGACTGACTGTGAGAGGACAGAGGGACTTCAAATCCAGCATCGCTTCAGCCTGTGAGGAACTATTCGCCGTGGTTATTTGTAGTACGATGAATCGTGTCTGCAGATCAAAGCGTGACTGTGAGATAATCACAGGCAGTGGCTGAGATACAGTATGGTGGCATTAAGTGCAGATTCCTTCAGAGCGCCATGCTTAAGCTGGACAATGTCAAATTCAATTTTTCCAGAAGGAATTCAGGAGAAATTTCTGTCCTTTAAAAAGATTGAATTTGCTGCAGCAGTTGAAATGACAAGTTCACAGCACTGGAGCGCAGTGTGACACAACAGTCTGCCTCACACCAAGGATGACCCTCATTGGGCCGTACAGCTCATGTGACAGTAACAAAGATTATTATGGCCGTCTTCTCCCAGAACCACACAGTCTGCTGTGACTCCTCCCCGTTCAGTCTGACCTCGCCTGGTTTCTGCTCCTTCTCCTGTGAGAGACAGGAAAGAAAAGCATCTCCCTCCATGGCCTCCATTAGATCCACAGTGTAGTTCAGGATATGTTGTTGGGACGTCCTGACTCAGAGACTATTCTCACCATTATTATGTGTCTGTGTGAGCATTGCTGCAAACCCTCTGCACTCGACGTCATCCTGCAACATTTCAAATCCAGGCAGTAACGCTGGACGAAGCTTTAAAGCCTCAAACACGGAGCACCAACTCGTCTATGAGCACATTTGCATTGTGTAGAAATACAGTAATGAAATAGCTTCATTTAAATCTTTGATAAACAATTGAATCATTTTTCAATCCTAACAACAAAACTGCTCCATCGCTTTTATTCACACTGAGATCAAATGAAAAGAAGACCGGCCTGACTGCTTTGGGAATATTTCTAAATGCCTCCATCTGCTCCTCTGTGCTGTGTTCAAAAACAAGCAGCCAGCTGGGAAATCCCGCTCACGCCACAGCCCTCGCTCAGAAATACAAGCTGCAGCTGCAGAAGTGTGAGCAGCACATGGACAGCTTCACAGAAAGAAGATTCAAAGTGAAAATATTTGACTTTTCTTTTCTTCATTGGTTGAGCAGTTGACAGCTGCTGCTTTAAGAGCTCAATCCTACGAGGCTAAAACAGGTCGCTTTGGCTGCAGTGATGCTATTTTCATGTGTCTTTACAACGCGAGTGATGGCTGTGGCGTGGTGGGAGGGAGCGTCTTTTAAATGCAGTCATTAAATATTCCTCAGCTCTGAATGAATCCCAGGAGCTCTGGCTGCTCCGTACCCAGCAGGGCGGGGCCTGTGTCGTACCCAGCAGGGCGGGGCCTGTGTCAGAGGGAATGGCAGGAATGTCACTATCACGTCTGCACTCTGTGTCTTTGTGCTGCTGCTCGTCTCCCACCACCCTGCAGTTCAAAGGGTTTCTGCATGGTGCCACCTCCTTTCTGTTTACATGAGGTCGTCCATCAGCCCTTCCCCACCAGCGCTGAGCTGTATGTGTGCAGCTTCTTTTCTAAGGCGAGCAGTGCAACAACATTTCAGAATCAGCAGAGTACCATGTGCACAAATACGGGCCTGCAGGTCTGTCTGCACTCACAGCTAAATACACATAAAAGCATTTTACTGGTGGACATCACTGAAGGTTTCCTTCATAAATATAAAGAAATACTTAAAAAATAACAAACATTGAATAGAAGTGATTTGATTTCATGAGGTTTTATTTAATAATCTGTTTTCTTTTGGAAACGAGGACCAAACAGATTTATGGAGCAGTAAGTCCAATAACGTCGGTGCTGGTCACAAGTTTTCCAGCTCACTGCATCTTCGCTTACTTCCTTGTCTCTGACCTTTGACCTCAGCTTTGTCCCTGATTTCTTTCTCTCTTTTGAAACAGTTTTTAGGAGGCAGTGAATTCTTTGGAAGCTGATGTTTGGTGCGCCCTCACCAGCCCAGAGAGATAAGAGGAGCCGAGACTCTGTGATAAGATTCAGCGATTAAACCAAAACTTCTTTTCTTTGTTTGTTCGCTGATGTTGAGTCTGAGAAATGCCGACTCCCTGAATACTTCTGTGGTCACATGACCATCGAGGTCTAAGATGTTTCAGAAGGATACAGTGGGGGGGGGGGGTTGTTTTTTTAGCATTTATAAGGTCCTGTTTCTGGTTTCCTGATGTCCAGCACAGCCAACATCCACAGAATGTGGTTCATTCATGGAACAATGCTTATGCTGCCCAACAGGCTGCTCACTTTTTGATCAGACAATCTCCATCAAAGGTGTGCACATGATTTTCTTTTATGTTTGTGTGTTTTCACAGTGACCTCATCCTCATGTGTCCGTTCTTATCTGGATAGCTGCAGCTGATTTTCTGAAAACCATAAACATCTTAATGTCTCCTGTTTGAGAAAACACACAAACAGAATGTTTGTTTAAAAAACAAAAAAGATGTGCAGTGGTAAGACTACACATCCTTGGAGCGGGAGTCGCAAGTTCGATTCCCATGCAGTATCCAGTAAGGGTCCTTGCTAGACCCTTCATGCTACAAACCAAAAGGCCCTGGAATGGCTCGGCTACGTCTGCAGCCTGTCCACAGCACGGACACAAGAACATCTCACTGCATGTTGTACTCTGTGTGATACTGTATGTGACAGATAATAAAGCTGGATTGTTGTTGTGTTAAAAACACTCTGTGGATATGATGCTTTGTCGTCCTAAACAAGGCATGAGTGTGCGATATATATCAGATTTATGATTTTTTTTAAATGTCTCCTCTCTGTAAGAAAAGATTTTTGTATAAGTGATGAAACAAATGAAAAATAACAGTTGTCAAAATATTTTCCCCATTTCTTTCTGTCACTCCTGTTTTGTTTTGTTTGTACTATGAGACTTCTTTTTCAGCTCCAAAAAGAGAACAGCCAATCAGAGTCTGCATGTGTCCCAACCATCCAATCACAGTGTGTGGGCCTGCATGCCTGTGATGGCTGAGGTGAAGTACACCTGAGGGTTCGGGGACTGTCTCTGTCATCGTTCTTCAGTTTTAAAGCTGACCTGTTGTACTGGTGTAGCTGCTCCACTGGAGCATGCTCACATTAAGAACAGCTACAGTTTCAGATAACAAGGTCAGTAACCCCCGTGAGCCCAAACCGAGTGCAGCAGTCTGTGTTCAGGATGACCCTGAATCATACAGTTTTACATGTGCAGTTTTATACCCCAACAATAACACATTTTTAGGACGATCATCTTCTGGAACCGATGTGGCCGTCCTGTGGTCTCCCTTCGAGCCTCCTTCTTACACTCACGTCCCTCGTTACCTGCTCCTTTCCTGGAACGACAGAGACAAAAACAACTCTCTGCCTAGCCCTGATTATTTAATATGATCCTGATCCTGATTCTATTTATCTAGTTCGGGAGATTCTGTTTGGACTCCCTTTGGCCCAGAAATATCCTTCTAACCGTTATCTGGTGTGATGTAAGCATGTAGCAAAGAGACCCTCTGTGCTCCTGCATCAATTCTCTATCAGTCATAGCCCTGAACGACGTTTCTGACCCTCAAAGCATGGAGCGCCAACTGATTTATGAGCACATTGCATTCTCTATATAAAAATAATGAAACAGCTTTATTTAATCATTTTCAACCCTAGCAGTCCCTCCTTTCACACGTATTTTAATGTGAATCAAAAGAACGTGTTTCGTTCAGCCTGCTGTCCCACAGCTTCCCCTGCAGTGTGATGCTCAGTCTTTCAGCTTCTCCCTCTTAGCTGGAGTCCTGTGCTCAAGTCAGTGCTAAATCAGCTGTCGCCCTCCTTTGGTCAGTTACTGGGTGTTATAGACCGTCAGCCTGCCCTCTTAGGAGAACCACCAAACGAACACAGACATTTTACCTTTTAAACATCATCCAGTGTTTCTTTTAATCATTAAAAGCCTGAGTATGCAAATAAGAAATATACATTTAGCCCTTCCTGCCTCTCAACACCTGGGGGCTCCAACTTAAAGTGGGGCAAAAAGGTATTTAGTCAGCCACCAACTGTGCACGTTAAAAAGATGAGACTTTTCATCATAGGTGTACCTCAACTATGAGAGACAAGATGAGTTTAAAACAAACCCAGAAAATCACATTGTCTGATTTTTAAAGAATTTAGTTGCAAATTATGGTGGAAAATAAGTATTTGGTCAATTTGGTCAATAACAAAAGTTCATCAAAATACTTTGTTATATATCCTTTGTTGGCAATGACAGTTTCACACACTGTTGAATTAACTTTGCTTGATGATTGGTTTTAGCCTTGACAACCCACATTGCTGGCATTGCTTCTTTCAACGTGTTTGTGGGTCGATGTGAATGCACCAGATGTGAGTGCAGCCACTCAGCCTCTACTGCGGCTGTGTCACAAGTTAATCTAGTAGTAGGCTATGGCACTTGGCCACAGGTGGCAGTAGTGGACGAACCTCCTTTTGAGACTGCTCCAGCTGCTGTGTGATAGCAGATCTACTACAACTTGAAGATCATATGCACGTTTTGTAAATTACATTATAAATATTCCTAACTTAGCTTTAAAAATTCCCCCACACTCAAAAACAGACGACAAACCAACTGACACACTTGAGTCACTCACTTCCTTCCACTCACTCTCACTGGCTCTGTTTATTGCTAATCATCTCCTTACAAATGTTTATTATATTAACCACACTTATACAGACTGTATATGACTACACATCTGTTCGACCAATGCCAGTTGATCTGCGACGCCAGTTAATCTGGAATTCAATGATCCATGTGATTAGCTAGTTACAGTGGAACCCCGACTTACGAAATTAATCCCTTCCTGAGGGTCTTTCGTAAGTCGAAGCACCCATTGCGCGTTTTGAGTGAGCTGATGCTGAACGATAGGCTATAGGCTAATTGCTAACTAGAACAACAATAGGTCGTTCAAGTGGAACAGCAAAGCGCAAGTACGGAAGCCAAGGGGTTGTCACATGATTCGGAAGGCATTGTGGGCATTGTAGGCTCAGCCAATCAGAGACAGCAGATTTCATTACTAGGGCATGTTGCCGTAACACGGGCAGAAATATTGCCGTTCAGTGCCTTCGTAACTTGAATTTTTCGTGAAACGGGGTTCACTGTAACTCCTAAATGCGTGTAGATTAAAGGAAATTATTTTACCTGGATATGATTGTCTATGATGAGCCTAAGGTACAAACCATGCGGGCAACGACGATAAGGTTTTTCTAGCTCACCAAGAATTAAAAATGTACAAGAAAACGGAGCGACATTTCTGGGTCCATTTTAAAGTTTTCACGCTATGGCGTTAGCCACTGGAAAAACAAAGTAGAGGAAGTACTCTGGCAGACTCTGCTTACAGGATGTGATGTTACAACACTAGTGAAACATGAATGTGTCATATATTTGTTCCAGACGTATTTCTTTGCCATGGGAAGAAATACTGAAATCATCATGAATGAGTGGGGATTTCTATAACTTTGTGTATATAATTTGGCATTTCTTACTGATGTAGGCCAGAAAGAAATATATAATACAATTTCATTTACTTTAAAGTTTTATTTGCAAGACACAAAAACAGAAAATATAGAAAGTTCCAAATATATTGTGCATGAAACAAATTCAAACGTGGTGCAGATGTGTTTCAAGAGTTAATCTGCCTGTAGTCTATGGCCACAGGTGGCGCTAGTTGACTCGACTCCATTTGAGTGCACACAAAGTAAACTGCACGCTTTAGTTGTGCAGCAAAAACGCTGAAATCGGAGAAATAAAACGTGCGAGGGGAACGATAACGAAGACAAGATTCTCTCGATCGTTTACTCTTGCTGTCCTGTGAACAGTGTCGGCGTGGTGTTAATTGTTTGCTTTTTCGCGATCGCCTCCTACATGGGAATATCACCAGGTAAACTCGCAATGTTTTTAAACATTTTGTTGTTCAAGAGCCACAAGACTGATGGAGTGTGTTTGAGGAAACCTTTACAAATATCACACATGGAATATTTAGTGTTTATTTCCTGTTTTGTCGTAGCGGCTCCTGAAAAGCAAGTCTACCACACATCTGTTCGACCAATGCCAGTTGATCTGCAACGCCAGTTAATCTGGAATTCAATTATCCATGTGATTAGCTAGGTACAGTGGAACCCCGACTTACGAAATTAATCCCTTCCTGAGGGTCTTTTGTAAGTCGAAAATTTTCACAAGTCGAAGCACCCATTGCGCGTTTTGAGTGAGCTGATGCTGAACGATAGGCTATAGGCTAATTGCTAACTAGAACAACAATACGTCGTTCAAGTGGAACAGCAAAGCGCAAGTACGGAAGCCAAGGGGTTGTCACATGATTCGGAAGGCATTGTGGGCACATAGATTAAAGGAAATTATTTTACCTGGATATGATTGTCTCTGATGAGCCTAAGGTACAAAACATGCGAGCAACGACGATAAGGTTTTTCTAGCTCATCAAGAATTAAAAATGTACAAGAAAACGGAACGACATTTCTGGGTCCATTTTAAAGTTTTCACGCTATGGCGTTAGCCACTGGAAAAACAAAGTAGAGGAAGTAAGGGCAGACTTGATCGAAGGCTAGAAAGCTATCCACAGCCCACCTGTTATGTTGTATACTCACTGTTTGTTCAATAAAGTTTCTATCAAAAAAAAGGCTGTCCACAGCCGCTCACTTCCTGACAACCTGTCCGTTGAAGGACACTACTACTAAGGACACTATCTACCCGTAGGTAGTGTCCTTTCGAAGGATTAGAAATAAGCTTGTGCAGGGATCATAAGGGGTGCAGCTCAGATTTATGTGAACCTGAGATTTTTGCCAGGACGTGATGTAGGTAGTGTCCTTGGGAGCATCCTTCCCCTGAATTCGGACACGGCATTAGTGTGTGCAGCCATGATGGCAGACTGCCACAGATCACTGCTGAGGAAAGAGGAGGCGTTCAGCTTCCTCATAGTTTCACACCTGCATGAAGCAGCCTCACCCTGACAGCTCAACCTTCACAATACTGTGTCAGCTGATCACTTCCTGTCCTGTGATTGGCTGGCTGTACTTCATCCCACAGATCTGCTTGCAGGGATTTGAACACTGCTTTTGGAGGGTTAGAAATAAGCTTGTGCAGGGATCATAAGTGTTGTGGCTCAGATTTATGTGAACCTGAGATTTTTGCCAAGTTAAGTTTTAATGATGAAATTATAGACAGAGATTGAATGAACATATTTTCACAGGTGTCAGAAAAAATAAAACAGGAAATTAAATGAAAAAGCTCCAGTGAGTCCAGGGCCCTTCTTGTGCTGCTCTGAACCCAGAAGAACGATAATACAAATGAAACCTGGTAGATGGGACGGACGTGTTGGGCCTTCCATTAGATAGAAACATGGAGTAAACATGTGACAAGCTTGGTGAAGCTTTTTAACACTGTGGATTTGCCACTCTGTGTCACTGTGAGTAATTGATTGTTCTGAACCACAGGGTTTGGTTTGTGCTCTTTGAACTGATATTGATCAGATATTTATTTCCTGAGTGAAATAAATATTGCACACAAAATCAGTTTGGATCATCTGCAGAAATAACACACGTGAACAAACCAGCAACATCACAAACATCATGAATATAAAGCAGAAAAAGCTGTGGACCAATCAGAGGTCCCGGGCTAGCACATGTGACCTCTCTAAATCCTGACACAGTGTCGTTAATCTGCTCACATTGTCGTCTGTTTTCCACACAGCTGGTCCCACACTTCTCCACTGTGGTCAATAACTGACTGTGATCGATGGGATCAAAGCTTTCTGTAGATCAATAGAAAAACAACAACACTCATCATTTTCAACGGCTTCTCTTATTCCTCCAACCGTCTCCATCACCGCATCAGTCGTAGTTTCTCCTCCAACCACACTGCTGTTCGTCCAATCATTTCTATTGATCAATAAACAGATCACATTGTTTGACAGATCATTTCTCTGATATTTGTGAACATTGATGAAGGAGGGATCCTGCTGCTTTCACTGTCTCTGCTTCTCTGCAGTAAAAACTGCTTCTAAAGTGGATTTTTCTTCCTGCGTGTCGTCTGCAGACCTTTAGTCATCCACAGCTTTTCTTTCTCATCGTCTTTAAGCAACATTTCCTAACAGGACAGAGTTTATGATGTGATTCTAAGGATGGATTTCAGAGACACTGTGTGCCTGATCAGGAACGTGTATCCGGTTTTTTCTGTGCTTTCCCAGGATGACTGATTGTTCTTGCTAAATTTGGTCCAGTTGAATACAACTGAAATGCTGTGGGGTGACCTTAAAAAGGTGGTTTATCCCTGAAAAGCCTCCAACTCTGCAAAGATGAGTGGGCCAAAATTCCTCCTCTGTAAAAGACTCAGTTATCACAAACGCCTGATTGCAGTTGTTGTTGGTAAGGGTCCCCCAACCAGGTATTACGTTTAGGGGGCGATCACTTTTCACACAGGGCCGTGTAGGTTTGGATTATTTCTCCCTTAATATTAAATACCTTCATTTTTAAACCGCATTTTGTGTTTATTTGTGTTTGCTTTATCTAATAAGTCGGTGTTGTGGTAAGCTCTCAGAGGAGTTTTACCCTGCTTATCTGCAGGGAAAAACATGAAAATACAGTTAAAGGTCAAAAATGTCTGCTTTTGTTTAAACAAGTAAGAATTGTATTCATCATTATTCATTATAATTGTGAAGGCTCTCAGTCATCCAGGTCATCGTAGTCTAAGGAGCTTGGAAAGAAAAGCGTCTGAAAGTCCAGACGATTTTCTTTCCAAGCTCCTTAGACCATAAATGGCTTTAAGCTGCACATTCAGGCTCTGTGCTACATACGCACATTTCTGCATCTCTGCCATTCAAACACACTGTATATAGTTTATCTGATGTCACACGTGAGGCTTAAGGATGAATTTGAAACCTTTTGTCCTCTACAATGAAAGGTGGCAGGTGTAGCAGGCCCCTGATTACTGCTAATAACGCCCATTGAATGGACTGATGATCCAAAAGGGTGTTTTCAGTCTGGTTATGATGGATCGATCATAGTTTGAATAAACTACAGCAGTTTGATGTTGGTGATGTAGAGGAGCAGAAACCTGCGTTTTTGTTCATGTTTCATCTGCTCTGATCGTTCACTGCAGGAAGCTTCACCAAGTGCATTCTGGGTAAACTTTGAAGACTCCTGTCAGCAGATGGGACAGATGAAAGGTCTCCTTTTCACCTCCATCAGATACCAGGATCATCTTCAGCTGTGACTAAGTCATTTTTAAAAATACAATAAAACTAATAATATGAATTTACTGAGTAAGAATGATTTTATAGTTTATATGGAGGTGTGCATCTCTTCATTCAGAGGTCACTGTGATTGGCTGGAGGTTGGAAGATGACAGCAGTGGACAAAGACGCTCTCTTTGCTCAATCTGAACATTAGCCCCGCCTTCCCCAGTGCCATCAGCTATCTAAGCCCCGCCCCCTCATCGCACGCAGACGACTGGGCTTGTCAGGCACTCTTCTTGGCTGCAGTGGTTATTATTATATTTACATGCTTCCAGCTCCCGTTTCTGCTCGGTGACAACTCGTACTTTTCGACTCTCCTTTTCCTTCCTCCCTCGCTCACAGACACATAACCTAAACCAAGCTGAAGGACTTTCACTCTCTGCTGTCATCATCAGACGGATCAAACTCTCACCTGGCCTCTGCATCCCTCTGCCCTTTCACTGTCTCCCTTTTCTTTCCGATTGAATACCAAACGTGTCCTGCTGTGGCAGGGCTGCCCGACACTGATGCTTTGGGCGTCTGTTCCTCAGGCCAGCAGGCTGGCCTCTGGACCTGGTCGGGATCTTCCAGACCCTTCTTCAGTTTCTCACCCTTCTCCGCGCTCATGCTTGCTATGCCTTACCTGTGTTAGGATGCCTGGGTCGTTGACCCAGAGGTTTGAGTTTATTATATTATTTATCTTTTCTAGTCTTTGGATCCTTTGTTAGAGTTCTTTCTTATGGTTTATGTCTCTGTGTAATCCTTAGTTGCTGTCTCCCCTGTCGGCTATATCCCCGTGTCCAGTCAGTGTCTGTGTCTGCCCTGATCCCACGTCTCTGTTCCCTCTGTTGTAGTGCCTGCCTGTGAGTCTGTAAGTTCAGTCTGTGTTATATTTCCTGTTTTACTTTGAAAGTCCGTGTCTCATGTAAATGCGTCTGGTTTTGCTTCCTTTGTCTCGTTAGGCCTGATTTGCCCCAGCTGTGTTTCCCTCCTGTTACCCATTCCCTGGTTGCTCCCTCTGTGTATTTGAGCCCTGTGTTTCTGTGTCCGGGTCGTGAGCTACCGTTTCCTATGCTGTGTGTTCTGTCTGCTCGCCTGAGTTTATTTGGAGTCTCAGTTTTGTTACCTTTTTGAGTTCAGCATTAAAGCTGTTTTGAGTTTACATTGTGCCTCCGAGTAGTGATGGCTCGCTTGAAGCTGACGCTCTGGTGCGTGTGTCAAAAAAAGCAAAACACTGCTTCAGAAGCACTGTGTCGAAGCTTGATTTGTTTGGCCAGAGTCACGTGATCAGTGACGTCCGAAGCTTCATTTAGAGCCTAACTGCTTCGGTGTCTGATTCAATAGTTTATAAGGAAGCGAATCATTCGCGGGATTTGTGGAGTGTTTTGATGGTGACAGATAGCGAACCACTGATATTTCTACTGAAAGATTTGGAGCCAGCGAGGAATAGAGGAGTTTCTGTTGTGTGGGAGTATTTTGAGCTGATTTTGGTCAATCGGGTGGGTTTTCCAGCTTTGTGTTCTGGCAGTTTGCTTTTGTTTTGTGCGTGTTTATTTTATCTGAAAACGGGAAAAACTTCAAATGTCAAAAATCTGATTTTCATAATATAAATATCATTAAATAACTTTAGAAAAACTTCCATTTGACTCTTTACATTTAGCTGATAGTTGGTGGGGCCCAGTTAGACTGTATAACTGCATCTCTACCAGTTTCTGTGCGCTCCAGCCTCTTATGTGCCATGTGAAGGGATTTTCCTAAATGCAGGAGAAATTATCTCCACGAAAAGGAACAGGTTCATCCATCGCACACTAGAACAAATTCTCTTTTTAAATAAAAATGAAAAAGGGTTACCTTAAATGCATCATGTTTTTAACTTGCAAGTTCATAAGCATTTTCCCTTTCCATTTAACAATCAATTCTACCCCCAGGTCAAAAATATGTATAGGAAAATGTCCCTAATATAATATTATTTATAAATACACCCGTCCGGCGATTAATTGCATAAGTACAAGGAGGCGGGACCTAACAGCAGAAGCATACTCCATAACGTGTTGTACATTATTATATGTATATTATATGTAACGTGGTATTTTTCAATTATTGTATTTACCAACATCAAGAAATCACAAGCAAAGAAAGACCACACCATGGTGCATGTTTAAACAAGGAAAGTTTACTGGTCAAAATTATGTATTAAAGAAATAAACAACATTTTTTTCACCCCCAAAAATACACGTTTAAAGCAACACAGCGGTGGCCCAATATCAGACAGAACTCCACTCTGTGGAGTGGGCAATCATAATGAAGCAGTTGGTTTTATTTTGTGGATTCAAGCTGCTCTTCATATTCTTGGCCACCAGATGTCACCAGAGAGGACTGAGTTGAAAAGCTTCGAGTAATGAACAGTTTTTCAATACAAGCTTCAGAAAGCTTCATTTGGCCATCACTACCTCCGAGCATTTGCACAGCCTTCACATAACAACCTGTGCCATGCATCAGCTTTAACGCTCATGTTCTTTTCCCTGTAGACCAGAACTCTGCTGTGGTGACATCACTTTCTCTCTTTGGGGTCCTGCTCTAATCCTCGTCACAGCTGGGTTCAGTTCTGCTGAGACGGGCCATCGGAGTCCAACCACCAAACATCTGTCCATATTCTGCTCATCAATAACTCTTTGTCTTCATTCTTTCTATTGATCTGTCCTTACTGAAACGACTCCACCCTGATGACTCCACCTGTGGCTCAGCAGGTAGAGCGGGTCGTCTGCTGACTCCTCCCACTGGCGTGTCAGTCTCATACCAGAAGAAGCTTTGAAAACAAAAATTAAAAAATGTTGAGCAACAAGTGTCACAGCTTTTTGAATGTATCAACTTCTTTAAAACATTTGGGCAGCCGTCGAGCTTTAAGTTGCATTTAGTCGACACAAAGTTCCCACTTTGACAAACATGAGGTCGATGACCCCCTACGAGCAAACACTTAACTTAATCATTCAGACTTTTAAGTTAGTTTAACTGGTTTACTTCTCTTCATAATGTTGAATCAATCTTAATATTTCTGAGCTCCAGTTGGCACAGCTCTCTCTTCTTCTGTTCACAATATGAGCTCAGATTGTTCCAGTCACTGCTCTTCTCTCACAGTGGGTGAACCTGACAGTGTTACAGTCGTCGCCCACAAACTAAACACACAAGAATCTGTTTCAGACAAACACTTTAGTAACACACACACACACACATCCCTGTACCCTGTAACATTTCATGAAGTGATGGCAGTGAACATTTCTGAATCCCAGCCATAAGACAACAAAGTAAACACAGTGATGACATCAGAAGGTCCACACTGACTGACGTGTCTCCTGTACATGTTCCATGTTTGATACTGATCACTGATGTTTAATGACTCACGTGACGCTCTGACAGGAACAAAGAATGTAGAAAAACCTTTAAGGAAACCTGAGGAACAGTGAATCCACTGATGACTGACACTGTCACGGCGGGGTGCGCCGATAAGTTTAGTTTACAGGACCCAGAAGCAGACACTTCTGGACTTGCTGACTGAACAGAAGACGATCCTTTATTTGGATGTTGGCACATGAAACAGCATGAAGCTATGAAAACTAAGAAAACTGTGAACACTCAGAAAACTAAAGGACTAAGAAGTGAAAATTCTACAACAGAGTATGAACACTGAGTAAACTATGACGTAACACTATGGGGATGCAAACAGACGACCTGACAACGAAACATAGAAAACAGAGGACTTAAACACACACATGAGGTGATCAGGAGAAGTGGAGACACACGAGAACACAGCTGACTACAATGAGACACAATGACCGTACAGGGGAGAGTAACACTAACTGCAATGAACAAAGAACACCAGACTCTTCAAAATAAAACAGGAAACAGAGACATGGAGATAAAACATGACATGAACTTAACATAACCACATAGACATGAAGCATGACAGGTAGACGCACGAACCAGGGAGACTGAGTACAGGGAAGATGGCAGAAACAACAACATGAACTTGACAACATAAGACACACACACATAAAACACATGAAGGGCAAGGGAGGCTTAACACAAGGGTAATATAATAACAAACGAGCTTGGATAACTTAATGAACCTAAACAAACAAACATCAAAATAAACTAACACTCACCGACCCAGGACCGTGACAGACACAGAGTGGGTGAGTTCAGTATGAGATGAGTCCGGCAGCACTGAGGGTCCACAGATGGGAGAGGCTGTCCTTTAAGGAGGTTTGACATGTGACACATTTGTCTTTATGGTTTATACTAAAGAACAAACTGCACTAACTCATAGATTTGACCTGAGGAAGAGTCGACTTTAACCCCAAACTTTATTAAACTAACCTAAATCTAGCCGAGTAGTTCTGCTGCCTGAACCTGACCAAAGTGTAACTGAAACACATTAAAATACTAAACTGACTCTGACTGCTGTGAGTGTTTGAAGAAAACGTCTGTGTTTCACAAAGCTGAGAGGTCAGCGGTCCCCCACAGGCTCTCTGTGATGGTCTGATCAGCTTCAGTCTGAAAACAGTGATGTACAAAACGATGGAGAACACAGCAGGTGCAAAGACAGACTTGAGGAAAAGGCAATAACAAAAGTCCGAGGAAATAAACCAAAGGAGTGAAAGGGTTTGACCAGGGGTGGGCAATTCCAGTCCACGAGGGCCGGTGTCCTGCAGGTTTTAGATCTCACCTTGGGTCAACACACCTGAATCACATGATTAGTTCGTTACCAGGCCTCTGGAGAACTGCAGGACGTGTTGAGGAGCTAATTTAGCCATTTAAATCAGCTGTGTTGGTTCGAGGACGCATCTAAAACCTGCAGGGACACCGGCCCTCGTGGACTGAGATTGCCCACCCCTGGGTTAGACCCATACGAGTAAGGACGTTAGCGTGCTGCCCAGCTTTCGTCACGCACATATTTATAATTATATGGTCCTAAGTTTTAGTGCAGACACTCACAAAGTGTTTAGTAACTTCAGATCCTGCAACAAGCCCAGCTCCAGTTTCCTTTGGTGACTTGAACTCTTCCATTTCACAGCTGTTGTTAATTTTTCTTTATCTCCTGTACAGGCCAACGCATCTATTTGTTGTCTTAGGTTGTTAGTATTACACAACATTTTCAGATCTAATAGAAATAAAATGAGTTTCATAATTCATTCACTTTATTGTCTTTATTTATAACTGGCATCATTGTTTCATTCTCTTATAGAGTCTTACAAGAAAGGCAAAATTGTTTTCCATTGTGCTTTATTAGCTGCTTCAGTAAAAACAAATCAACAATGCAACAAAAAAACAGTTTGCAAAACAACAAAGTGGAAAACAGTGATTCATCACTTGGTTGCTTCAATACAACACGTGGGCACATACATGCAGGACTTTTGATGATAAATGACACAGCTGCTCTTAAAAACTACATTATGGCCCCACTGTGTATGTGTGTGTGTGTGATAGCACATAAGGTCCATTTGTGAAGCTAACATAAGTAACAAAGTGATGTTACTAGTATTAAATTGATTTGGTTAAAAACTGTGATCAACACAGAGAATAAAGTAATCTGCCAGTACAGAGGCCAGCAGGGCTTCTGGAAGGACACACTGTGTCTGTGTGTGTAGTTATTAAGGTGTTAGACCTGCTTTCTGCTGCTCTCTGATTGATTATCAGTCGTTGCCTCAGAGTTTTTGTGGGGCGCCCCTCAGTAGTGTAAGTACAGACTGAGCTGTTGGAGCTTCGTGTAACTGCAGGTAGTTAAAATAATAATTAATAAATAATAAAAGTGAGTTTGCACAGTTTGGGTTTTGAAGACGCCTCAGATTGATGTGATTTAGTGTAACGCTTGTGCTGTTAATGATGCTGTCGAGTTCAACTCTGATGGACCCTCATCTGGATGCATCACACCAGCTGCTGTTTTTCTCCTGTGATGTGAAAGGACAAATGAATAGAAACACCAGGCTGTGTGACCTATGAACTAACTGGATCATGTGCACACCTTTGATGGAGATTGTATGATTATAACTGAACAGCCTGTTGTGCAGCGTAAGCATTGTTCAATGAACTGACACATTCTGTGGATGTTGGCTGTGCATCAGGACATCAGGAAACTAGAAACAGGAACCTTATAAATGCAAATAAAACACAAACAAGACAAAAAATCACTGCCAGGATAAACTGAGGTATGTGGGCTCCCATGAAGCTTCCAGAGAAACCTCTAAACCTTCACTTTAAAATGCTCCGCTGCATCTGAAACGTCCCCCATCACACAGGCTCCACCCACCTGGCACAAACCGAGAGATAAACCAAACCACAGCATGTTGGCTGTGCATCAGGACATCAGGAAACCAGAAACAGGAACCTTATAAATGCAAATAAAACAAAAACAAGACAAAAAAAACAAAAAAGCAAACTTGATGCTTTAGGCTGCATTTTATTTAATGGTAGAAAAATAAGGTTTCATATAAGTGGGTAGCATTTGGAGCCCACTTCTACTATCAGAGATTTCCTGGAGACGATGCAGAGGGCTTATGAATTTATCTTGACTAAGAGTGAAATCTTTTTGTGCTCACAGCACTTTCAGTTCAGTTAAATGTCATGTATGTAGCAGCATTTCACAACAAGTGGTCTCAACCTGCTGTCAGAATCAGACATGATTTATTCATGAAGTCAGGACCCTCAGTGAAGAACAGGCAGAGACTCTGATCAACAAGCAGGCAGAGCCTCACCGAGGAGCAGCCTGAGACGACCACCAAGGAGCATCAAGCTTCTCCTCGAGGAGCATCCAAAGAGCCTGTCAGACGAGCAGACAGACTGTTTTTGTTCTACATCTTCTTCCTTTATCTCCTCCTTCTGGTCCATGCTCCCAGTCTTTCCAGAAGAAGAGAGAAGCACCTCTCCAACACCTGCCACCACCTGTTAAACCCACAGACCAGACATCCCTGCAGTCTCTTCATCCACCTGCTGCCACCTCCCAGTCTTTAAGTCAGGGTGGCCAACATGAAAATAAGAGGAGGAAGAGTAAGTTTAGTTTTGCATCGTACGTCTTTAGATTCTTACGTTTGTTCCTAAATGAACATCACTTCAGAAAATGATGCACATGTTGTCCTAGAGAACTTACAAACCAGTGCACAGCATTTTATTCACCAGTTATTTAGCTGTATTTTGGTGGCCGCTCTAAAATGACGATGGTTAATGTCAATCCCTGACTTCAGTTAAGAGCACTTTGTAATTCAACCTGATTTCATGTTTTTGGTGCTGTTTGTTTCAGGAAGGATATTTTCCAGTGGGTAAAATCTGGGAGCCCACCAGTGAATTTCAGCAGCACTTTGCCTGATGTGCCGCCTCCTTCAGCCAGAGAGTCTTTTCATTGTGTTGGTCGTTTTTCTATGTTACAAACAAGTCACATATAATATCTGCAGACTGTACTTGTGTCCTGTCTGCGGGGAACAGTGTCATAAATATGTGGAGCCGAAGATCCATCCAGATACCACATTGGTCACCGACAGGATGTCTTCATTTTTGATTGGTTACAAGTGTCAGACACACATTTATACCTGTTTAAATGCATTGTTTTATGCAGAAACCTGTATCTTACGTTACTTACAGCACTAGTTGTGTAATCTTATGTTGAATGTTTTCATTGTACAGCATGTTTTCTGCTACGTTCTGTAAAAAGCGAGAGCAGAAGGTGAAAAGTGCTTCTCAAACTGGCTGATCCAGTTTGAGAAGCACTGTGTTAGCTGGGTCCTTCTGACTGTACTGGGGGCTGTAATCCACAAAATCAGTGACATGTTGCAGTGAATCTGACCTGAAACTAGCAACTGAGCCCATAAACTCATCACCCTGTTTGCTTTACCTTCTCAAATAAAGGCGGCATCATAAACATGTGTTTGTTTATGTATAACTGTGCAGGCTGGTGTGAATGTACTGAGTACTGTCACTGTAAATATAAATAACAAACTAGGGCTGTGCGATATGACCAAAATCTCATATCCCGATATAAGACATCTATCGTCCCGATAACGATATAAATCACAAAAATGTAACATTTTCTGTAAATTCTGTGAATCTCGGGCAGCTCGACTTGCAGGAAGTGTTTCCAGCTGCGCGTCATGTAGCTGGAGTCGAGTGTTTTAACAGATGCATGAAACGATACATTTTTTGACATAAGTTGTAACGGCCGCCGTTTTCTTTGTGAGTATTTATTACACGGCGTGCTGCGGGGAAAAGCCTGTTCTAACGTTTGAGTCTAAGGTTTATTTTTTAGCACCTGGCGGCTCTTTTTTAATTCTCATCCGTAATTAATCTGCTCTTTCACGTGATTCAGTTTATTTTGAAAAGTCTCAACAGGATCTTGAGCTTTATTGTGAAAGGTTTATGTGGGACATAAACAAGCGGACACGCGATGGTGTCACCGTCATTGTTGCTAATGACAACGCATAAAAACAGGCGCTTGTCCGTCCGTAGTGTGGTTATAGAAAATATAAGAGAAAGAGAGAACTTTAAGAAATGAATACAGCCACTACAGTGACCATCAAAACCATGAAAAAACATTAACAACAAGTTCATTGAGATGTGAGAACTTGAAGTACTTTTTTATGTTGAGACTTCCTGTTTCCATTATTATTATTTAGTGTAAAAATGAGAATTTCATAACAAACACCTTCAGACACATAATCTGTGGAAACATGCTGTAATTTAATGACCAATAAACTAAACGTCTTTAGCTCACAGTGAGGATGCATTTGGACTCTGATGTATTATGGTGCACAGATGAACTGAATAAACTTTTTAAACATGTGTTTTGTTACTGAATCAATGTAATGTTTTCAATGTTTCAACAATATAGAAAAATATATACAGACAAAAGAGCTCTTATTACAAGGCGTTGCCACAGCTTCTAGCTCGGTCTGTTTGATTTGGGAGATTTTACACTGGATGCCTTTCTGACACACATCCAACTGATTTCTGAGCTCCTGGAGTCAAACAAGGCAACTTTTGCTTGTGAGGCAAACGTGTTAAACACTAAACTGACAAATGCTGAAACTGTAATTAGCCTGATTACATTTGCTGTTGTTTGTTCAACACAGGGCCGGATCTAGAGAAATGTTCTTCGGGTGGCATGGAAATCAACTGGGGAGGAAAAATCAAAGCCTTTTTCTTTTTTACTATTTTTTACACACATGCAGGTGTTACATATGGTTAAAATACTTCAAATACAGTAAGTGTTTCATATAAATATAGTCAATAACTTCATTATTTCCTTTAGCCCACATAATGAAACATTTCAGTTCCATAAACATGTGAATTATTTCATGTACTGTATAACCTGTATAATAAATAAATATGTAGCCCAGTAAGTATAAAATCCAGAAAGCTACACAACATTTACAAACACAAGTCTAACTTAAGTGTCACACTCTTATTTTTGTTAAAATAATTACATTTTTGCTTAAATTTACACAAAATGTCAGAAATCTGTTCTGTCATGAGCACGTTTGTCACCAAAAATTTAAAGCTAGTTTTTCACGTTTTGTTGGGTTAATCTGGGGTCCAAAATATAATTGGACATTTTTGACTACTTTTGATTTTACATTTGTATTTCACCTTTAAATGTATTTATTTTCTCACCCTGTTTGGTCTCATTGTTTTCAGTTCAACCTCACATGTCTGAATTTACAGTTATTTTTTAATTGGCATACTGTTTTAACACAGCTGATCTGAAATCACACAAAAACATAAAATCCTAGTAGTAGTTATATTTTTACTGTAACAAGCACAAACATGTTTATTGAATTATTGTCATAACTTGAAATGCAAATATAAAGTTTACATTTAAAAAACTTCAAAAACTAAAAGAAGTTACATACAACTATTTATCTGAAAATGAAGTTTGTACAACCATTTAAAAATACTACTAAAACTAAAACGAGGGAACAATCAGGTGTCACACAAATTATTTGTGCCAGTGCAAAAAATAATTTGTCCACCACAAGACGGAGGAGAACATCACAGGTATCAACCTGCAGGCCTGACAGCAGGAGGAGTATCACTGCTCCTTCGAACGTCGGCCGAGCAGCTACTAAAAAAGGACCTGGTACAAGGTCCTCTGACCTAATGGAAACCCTGCAAAGAGGGCCTCCTCACTGACAACAGCACCTGCCAGGTGTGGAGACGTATCCAAGCCCTCACCAACTACACAGGCCAGAGTCCCCCAACCCCCGACAGCAGCCTCGAGCTCACAGATAATTAACTTTTTGAGATTTCCTTACCTGGATGACTGAGCATGCATCAAGACACTGAGCAGCATGAATAAACAGTGTGTATTTGACAAAAGATTAGTGTGCAGCCAGGGTAATTCTCACTGAACAAAAGTGTTTTTACAAAATACATGAGAGCATTTTATCTGTTTTTATTTGAAAAGCTGAATAAACTTAGTGCAACAGCACAAAGACTGGGAAGAATCTGACATTCAGGGGTGAAACATTGCACTGCGTTTGAGACGCATTAAACAAAATTATATTTGCACGTCTTAAAGCAGAGCCCCGTGTTTTTAACAGTGCACTTAAAGAAAACCTGTCAGGTTTCGTTTCTCAGGAGGGGCCGACATGTTTGCGTGCATAAATGATTTAATAATCTGTTCTCCTTTCAAGCAGCCCTGCAAGACTGAAACTAAAGCGCTTCAAAATACCTCAATGAGAATGTTTACAAGGTGAGCCTCTCCAAATTGCAATGAGCTTTGGAGAGATTCACCTTTCTGGAACATGTGATCACATCAGATGGTGAGTCCATCTGTCTGAAAAGGATTGCATCGATCCAAACTCACAAGGATTTTCTTTTCTTTTTACATGACCTCATATTTCTGTCAGTGGAAACCCAAACATGCTGCATGAGAGGCTCCACAATCAGCAGTGACACATGTGAGGAGACTGACTGGACATGACTACAACAGACCGATGATGCAGACAAAGCTTTGACTGACTTCAAACTGACACTTTAGACTGCAGCTAGTTTAGGATGACCCTTGTTGTAGCTGTTGTATCACAAACTTGTGGCTACAGCCTTATTACTCCCATAAACGACAGCTGTTTGTAAATGTAAGGCTTATATTAACTCAAAGATTCTGTCTTCTGGCAGGTATAGTGTGGATGCAGTGGCAGAGCCAGGAGTTAAACACAATATGGAACCAGAGCACAGGATTAACATGAAAACCACACTAACTTCATCTCTTAACACAGATTTACAGGCCCAGAGTAAAACTACCCCAGAGGAGAAGCCCTCAGAAAACCCAAGAGACAATGTACCTAACTTTTTTATTTTCTCATTCTCCTAATTATGGTAAATTAACACAGGGAAGGTCCATGTGTCAAAAGGAGGGAAGGTCCAAAGAAATGCAGCTCACACAAGAAAAGGGATTCCAAAATTTTGCAGTTTTTCTATGATTTGTGTACCTTTGTTGGGTTTGATTTTTGTATGGGATTAGAAGAATCTAGTTTGTTACTGATTATTAGTTATATTAGTTATTGCCTAGTCGCTCGCGCTACTTAGAAAGCTTCAACCTACATCAGTGTAAAAGAATGTGTGGAGGCAGCTGTTTGGGCTCAAATTTTTGTAACCTTGTAAATCAAAATAAATCTGGAAATGTTATGTTTGTGCATCTATAGATGAGAATTTGTGTGTAAAAAAGATTTGTTCATAACAAATAATAACACAAGTCACATATTGTTTTTGTTAAGGTTGCACAATTCTGCACACAGTGGTGTGAAAAGTGTTTGCCTCCTTCCTGATTTCCCTTTTTTGTGTGTTTGTCACATTTACATGTTTCAGATCAAACAAATATTTACTATTAGACAAAGACAACTTGTGTAAATAGAAAATGCAGTTTTTTTAATTAAAGACTGTTTGTGTCGGGTCCTTTTATCACATACTCCAAAAACTTCATTTTGTTTGTTTGTTTGTTTTTTAGCCAGTCGGAGGTCGATGTTTCAGATCATTGTCCTGCTGCCTGAGTGCTCTTAAGCTTCAGGCCATGAACTGATGGCCGGATGTTCTCCTTCAGGATGTTTACACAGCAGAACTCATGGTTCCAGTAAAGGGAACCATCTCCTGGGTCTGGGGGCAGATAGCCCCTCCAGGGGTGCTGGTGCCTGGGCCCAGGAGTATAGATTATGTATGAGGAGTGTGAGTGTGTGTACCCCATACAGTTCTGCAACTGGTTTATTAATGTTTGTCTTTATTGTAAATGTGTTGTTTTGGATTCGAAACAGCTTTAAGAGAAGAAAAATAAAATATATATACATGCTAAACATGTTACTCTGACCTCTTCTCTAAATGAAATTCAAACCTGACACAGTCTAAACAAACACACCAACAGTTTATTAGGTTTCATGCAGACATCCAAAGAGCACAAACATCTCCAGGGGAACAAAGTGAAAATCAAAATCAGAGAAAACAGAAGAAGCTTCAGAGTCCAGGAGTGGAAGCAGACGACCAACAGACAGGAACTAAAAAAGTAAAAAACTCAGAGGGGAGCAGAAACAGTTCATGAAGTCATCCACAAGGTGGAGCCAAGAAGAGGAGCACTTCAGGAGAATGGACAGGCTGCTGAGGCCGTAGGCAGCAGTGGAGGCCTCTCCAGAGGTGTAGCACACAGACAGCAGTGCAGGTGGAGACCCTTTGGAGGCAGAGGAGGTGGTCAGTGGGAGCAGAGCAGTATTCCATCAACACTGCAGTATAAGGGACCAGCAGAGGGCGGCTGAGCTGGAGGTTGAGGGCAGTGGAGGCAGCACCATCCACTGGACTCTGCTGAACTGGAAAGTGTTGCTTTTTGTAGGAAAGCTGGGAAATGGAGTCCTGGTCAGAAGAAGCTGGAGAGTGAGAACTCACCAAGTCCCTGAGCCACAGCAGCAAAACATCTACAAGCCATCATTGTTCCAGAGTCTCCTCATGGATCCTCCACAAAGCTGCTTCTGTGGAGTCTGAGCTAAAGTCTTTGAACACAGTGAATCTGCTGGATCCATGACTGCTCAGAGCATCCTGTAATGACAGAGCAGGGACTGGACCTAAAGGTTAGATTAAGGTCAACATTAGAAACTCATCTTGTGTTGGTTTGCCCGGTGGGCCGATGGTGATTTTTTGTTTTTATGGGCCGATGATTTTTTTTTCTGGTAACGGTATAAACAATGAAATAACTCAGTTGTTTGGTGGCTATCGGAGCTTCCACAGGTTCAGTAACATTAGCAAGTGGTGGAGGCCAGCAGGTGGATGAGAGAAAGGGGAGGCAGGAGAAGGAGAGACCCGAGGCGGCCGCCGGTCCAAGAATCAGGTGAACTGAACTTCAGGTAAGAAGTTATGACCTGCAGTCTATCCGGGTCAGATATAAACCAAGTTTAGCTGGAGTTTATTTTCGTTGTGCTGACTTTTTACAGTCAGTTACATTAACTCGTACTGCTACTAGCTAGCATGATGGAGTTTCTATACAGCTGGGTGGTGCTATGATGTTACTGATAGGCAGAGGTGGGACCAAGTCATTGTTTTGCAAGTCTCAAGTAAGTCTCAAGTCTTTATCCTCAAGTCTCAAGTCAAGTCTCAAGTAATGTCAGGCAAGTCAGAGTCGAGTCTCAAGTCACTGGTGTAAAAGTCCGAGTCAAGTCACAAGTCTGAAACTTTGAATTTCAAGTCCTTTCGAGTCTTTAAAAAAAACAAACGAAAAAATAATGTTGCAGTTATGCTAAATGTAAATATTAGACCATGTAATTTTAAAATCTGTGTTTTTCTCAACACATACAAAATAGTGAACTTAGAAAATATACACAAATTGTGAAATTGCACCTCTTTAAAATGCAGCTCAATTAAACTTAGCTCCAAGAATAATTTTCACCGACAGTTCTGAGATAAGCTGCATGTTAT
This sequence comes from Diplotaxodon limnothrissa, assembly GCF_057381915.1. NCBI lineage: Eukaryota > Metazoa > Chordata > Actinopteri > Cichliformes > Cichlidae > Diplotaxodon > Diplotaxodon limnothrissa. Next base: position 132,896 of record NC_140598.1, on the reverse strand, counting down.
TCTTGGATGCGGTTGTAGGACCAGCTTTAAAATCGCATGACAAAAATATCATACACATTAAAAAAAACTGTATCACCAACGTAGCCTGGAAAACATTTGCTAGTTAGATGAAGTCAGCTATCTCATCTTAGCATATTTATATGCATATTTATAATCATACGGTTCTTGGAGTGAGCGCATACACTCATGAAGTTTAGTAACTTCCGGTCACTGCAACAAGCCCAGGTACAGTTTACCGACGGATGGGTGCAGGACCTTGAAATGCACCGTGTAGAAAGTAAAGACCATCGTACGTATCATAAGTTTACCAGTCTCACAAATTGTCGTCATAAATACACATTCCTTAACCGTTTATTAATAGGACCTTTGAGCTCAACGGTAATTAATTAGTAGTGGAAATAATTTCTGGTAGCATCACAGAAATGTAGCAGTGACAACAATATTGTATGCTGTAATCGCACTGGGCAATTAGTGATACAAAAAACCTGTTTTATCCTGTGAATAAAAGTATGTGTTTTTGTCAATGTACCATAATAACAGAAGCGAAACGCAATATTGTGTCAGGACAATTCACTATTTATGCACAATAAATAAAGGAGCATAGCGCGACAATTTCTGTTCAGCGCCAGACTTGCTTGTAACCTATATCACCAATTATGTTATGAAAATGACGTATTAACTACAACAGCAGACTGACCTTCGTGTAAATGCTTGGAGCAGACTAACCTGTGAGCTGGAGTGTTCTAGGACGTTATATTTGATCTTTGAATGGCTGCAATCCAGTCGCCTCTTTGTTACTTCGGAAACATGGCTCGAACAATTTCTCTTCCACGACGTAATCCGATAACAACCGATCTCTTTACCCGTCGGCTTCCCGTGGCTGTCATGCGACCGGCTATTGCAGTTAATAATACAACAGCTTCTTGACATTTTTGTGTTTCTTTTTTATCGCTGTATAACTGATTTTAATTGAAAGCCTGCGTGCGCTAGTACCGCTTGCCACGAGTTCCCAGAATCCTTTGCGGTTCTACCCGTGAATGACGTCACATTTTCAATCTCTATATAATATGCATGTTAAATTTTATATTTGGGGTAAAATATCAAGTCTTTTCAAGTAAACCGGTTCAAGTCCAATTCAAGTCCCAAGTCATTGGTGTAAAAGTCCAAGTCAAGTCACAAGTCTTAGAACATTTTTTCAAGTCAAGTCTAAAGTCATAAAATTAATGACTCGAGTCTGACTCGAGTCCAAGTCATGTGACTCGAGTCCACACCTCTGCTGATAGGGAACTTTATTTTATTCACAAGGTTAATTATTGGAGTTGCCAACCGTCCCCTCTGAGTTTTTTAGCCCTAAAAAACAGAATCGTCTCGTGTTCAGAGAAAATATTACGCGTTTCGTATTGAGGTGAAACGAAATGCAGTTTGTCTTCAGCTACAATGAAAAAGACACAAAGCTGGATTTATTCTGTATTTGCTGCACAGCTGCCTCTTCTTCTCCCCCCCTCCCTCTCCTGTTTCTACTTCAATCATGAAACTGATCAGTGATCAGCTTTTCTCTCTTGTTTGTTTATCGCCCACTTTGCGCCACAAAGAGGAAACCAGCGGATGTCGCGTTAAACAGCAGCACGTTTAAGCTTGATCAGCTGTTGTTATTTAATATTAATTTCTAGTATCAGCTGATGTTTGCTGGAGCCACAGCTGTAAAGCTGCTGGTCATGATGTCGGTTTGGATATGTGGTGAGAGGGAAACATGAAGATGAAACCAGGAGATGTCCTTACTGAATCATCAGAGCTGTGATGGAGAAACAGGTTTACCTTTTAGGTGACATGGATGAGTTGAAGTTATGAACTGTTTCTGAGAGACAAATAACACCAGGATCCTTTTTTAGGTAGCTGACAGCTGGTAACTGTGCAGGGGCGGGTCTAGCAAAGTGTTGCCAGGGGGCAGGTAGGGCATTAACAGGGAGAGGGGGGCACAAAGAAATACTTTTCTTTCTTATTCTCATTTAAAATGTCTCACTTTTATTAAATAATTATCTGAATCTTACAACCAAAGTTTATATCTGATGTAAAATGTATAGAAATCATACATATACCAACAAGACTGTACATCACTGTCACAACAGCGTCTGTTTTCATTCAAAGGTTTTATGGCTTTTCCTATAATACCTGGGGGGCCGGTCTCTAGTCAAAATGCCTGGGCCTATTTTTTGTCCCAGTCCTGCTGAAGAGCAGCGAGCATAAAGGGAGGAACGTTTTTGAAGTGTCAGCAAATTTCAAATGCAGCGTTTCTATCAGCTCAACAAACATCAGCAAACACACAAACTGTTTGTGTGCAGTTTGTCTCACAGTGTGTTGCAGCCAAAGGTCCAGCTGCTGTATTTCACAGGGAGAGAAAGAAAGAAAAGAAAAGCTGCTGTAGGAGAGGAACCCAAGCTTTGGCATCGCTCTGAAAACTATCGCTGATCCTTTTACTCGCTGGCTTTCAAATCAAAGCTGGAATGAAATTTGTGGCGTTTGCAGGATCGAATCAATCACACAGGATCAGGAGAGAAGACAGCAGAGCAGCTGATTTTACACCTGAAGATAAAACTGTAATGTTAGAAACATGAAGATATTACACACACAATACAGACTGCAGCTCAGACAGCTGCTGGACAGGTGTGTGTGTGTGTGTGTGTGTGTGTGTGCGTGCGCGCGCGTGTCTGTGTGTGTGTGTCTGTGTGTGTGTGTGCGTGTGAGTACTGTAACTCCTTTATTTCACACAGACAGCTTCAGCATTTGTTCTGCTTTCTCTGCTTTTATTTGAATGTGACAGAAACACACGACTAGAATTTACACAAACGTGTTTACAGGCTGACTTTAATGTGTTTCTGCACATGCTTGTCCTCTGGTCATGTGATCATGTGGTTAGCAGGGACGCTCCTCTTCCTCAGAGGATCCACCTGTGCTTCCTCTCCTCTCTCCTCCACCTGTTACAGTGAGGGAACGTCCTCCATGATGGAGGAGCTGCTGGAAAGTGCTGAGAGTTTCCTCCAGAGTGAGACCTCTGTCACAGTTCAGAGGATCTACGGCAGCAGAGACCTTCATGGACACTAAAAGTCTCAAACACACAACAACAACATCACACTGACTCCACTCTGACATCACTGATCAATAATCAAAGAACACACAGATCAAACTGATTGATCAGCCATCAGAGGAGTCGGATCAATGGAGCTGCTTCTGTTCCTGATGTCCCCTGTTTGATCCTGGACCTGAACTCTCCCTGCAGAGGAGACACAAGACAGTCAGAGACACACACACACACACACACACATATACATATACACACACACACACACACACACACACACACACACACACACACACACACACACACACACACACACACACACACACACATATACACACACGCACACGCACACACTCATAAACACGCACGCACACACACACGCACACACACACACTCATAAACACGCACGCACACACACACGCACACGCACACACACACACGCACACGCACTCATACACACACACACGCACACACACACACGCACACGCACTCATAAACACGCACGCGCACACACACACACACACACACACACACACACACACACACACACACACACACACACACACACAAACACACACAAACAAACCTTTGACTTTGAGCTGCAAAGTTTTCGCTCTGACCCAGACGTCCTTGCTCTTGACTACACATACATATCTCCCACTGTCTCTCTCTGTGGGCTGTTTCAGGGTCAGACTGAGGTCTCCAGTTCTCAGCAGGTCTTCATTCATCTTCGTTCGGTCTCTGTAATCCTGGTCCTGTTCTTCAGGCTGGTCAGAGCCGTTCTCATACACGTGGACCTTCCTGTATGGTTCATAGCGTTCCCACTCCACTCTAGAATCTTTAGGCAGGTTTTGTGTGGTGTTGAAGGGCAGCTGGACAGACTCCGCCCCCTCCTCCACCTCCACCTGACACACTGAGAGGACAACAAACACAACATGAGCTGTACAAAGTGTGATTGGTGTTCAGAGCAGCATCATGTGACTCTTGTTCTGCACTAAATGAAGCGATGGAGTGGCGCCTCCTTCAGGCAGAGAAACAGCTCATGGAGAGAAATAATTATTAGAGCAAAAACAAGAGTGGAGCTGCAAATAAGGCCGAGAGGAACGCTGCAGAAAACTGTTCATGTGTGAATTCATCACTTCATAGATTTCTTTGAGCACTAAAATCAGAGCTGCTTCTATTTCTAATATGACAGCTGTACATTAGAGCTGCAACACTTTAAATGTGAGCCATAAAAACATGATACTCTACAAGTGCATTCAGCTCTGACACTGTCACATCATGAAGGAGACGTGGAAATCACATTGTTACACAAATCAAAGTCCAATCAATTCTATTGATGGAATATTGTGTGATCAATAGACTGATCAGTTTCTAATCTGTCATCGATCAGCTGGAAATCCAGCATGTCAACCAGACAGGCAGCAGATTAGGACCAAACACAAACACATGGAGACTTTTTCTTCACAGCAGTTGCAGGTAAACTGCAGCAACAATGCGACTCAGACAGTTTCTCTGTAACTGCAGGGCTTCCTGCGCTGCTGTTAGTCAGACACGGATCAACAGGTTGTGGATAGAAAGCAGATTCCTTCAGCAGAGGATCCATATCACACGTGAAGCATGTCGTCGGGAAACAATCAGTGAAAATGGGACACTTTGAGCCTCAAACTCTGAACATGACCTGCTGCAGACCAGCTGATGTGTTCAGTTACCATGGTGAGGAATTTCACAATAAAGGAGGCGTGCGCTCTGTCTTTTCCCGGCCCGACGCTCTGGGACGTTTTAGACAAGTTTCCTGGCAGAATACGATCCCGTCCGGAGGCCGACACCATCCTTATCCACATGGGCACCAACCGGACTCCAAACAGCGCTCCCACTTCCTCAAACTGGACTTTGTGTGTCTTTGTGAGGCTGTGAAACAAGCCCACCGTAGTGTTTGTATCTGCGGCCCCACTCCCACCTGTGGCCGTGGGGCGTTTGGGCGGCTGCTCGGCCTCCACACCTGGCTCTCCTCTGTGTGTGACTCCCACAGCCTGGGCTTTAGAGACAACTTCAATGTTTTCTGGGACAGGAGGCATCTTTCTGCAGCAGATGGGCTCCACTTCAACCAATCAGGAGCCAGATCCTCTCTGCTAACATATCATATGGAGTCCAGCAGGAAACACTCCATCAAGTACCTGTCCACACCTGCCCACACCTGCTGTCCGCTCCGTCACTGACTGACGTCCCCCAGGTCCTAGTCCCTATCACCTCAGTTCCACTCTAAACACTAATACATGTTCAGCTGGACTCGGAGCCTCTGGAGACATTTTGGATGTTCCAGTCATAATAACTAACAGGACAGTTTGTGCAAGGTGGAGGAAATCTGCTGCATCATCCCATTGATGAAGCATTCAGCTCCACCCACCTTGGTTCACTTTGCTCTTCTTAATGTTGGAGCTCTGAATAGTCAGGCTTTTATTCTGAAGGATTCTACAACTTCCCATCAGCTTGATTTGATGTTTTGAACAGAAACAGGATGAAATCTGGAGAGGACTGTCTAGTCTGTGAACTCTGACCCCACATATGATTGTTTCAGTCAGCCCAGAGGAAGTGGCTGGGTGGGTGGAGCTTTGGCTTCAAATGCTCCCCTATTAAGGTGGATGAAGGGTGTAGTTTGGAGGTGCTGCTTGTTAAAGTGTGAAACAGCTCCTATCTGTGCAGGTATCTCCGCCCTCCTAAGACTCCATCAGAGTTGGAGCTGAACTCTCAGATGTTTCCTGCTCCATGGTTCTTATGTGTGATCACATGATCTGAGCTGCTGATTTTAAGATCCATGTTGATGATCTTACTGACTCATTTGAGTTCCTCAGTACAGTAAATTCATTGGTTTCAAACAGCGTGTTGTTGGCCTACATATAACTGTGGGCTTCAGTATGAACTCCAGGCTTTGAGCTGATGTGTTTCTCTCTGATCATTGATGGATTCTGTTTGAGATCATTTTTCCAAGTGAACAGGCAAAAGCAGCTGTGTCAGTACGCTGACGCTCTTTTCATGAGGAAGCAGGAGAAACATGTTCATCAGTGTTTCTACCACCACTGGTGTTCCTCCTCCCTCACACACACAAACACTCTGAATGATCTGAACCTCCTTTGTACATCCACTTTAGATTCAACTGCACCTTTAAGATCAGGACTAAACGTGGTGCTCGCTTGCTGCCCTGGATCCACAAAGACATTCACAGTCTGAAAAGACAATGCCGGAGGGCAGAAAGGAGACGGAAGAAGGTGAATCTTCAGCTGCGTCATCAAGAAATGAAAGCATAAACGACTGCTTTCAATGAACAGGTGAAGGAGGCGAGGGCCGGCTATTTCTCTCAGTTAATTCATTCTAATAAGCACAGCCCAGAGCTCTTTGGAGCTCAGTGGAGCGTCTTTGAAATCCTGCAAGTTTTCATCAGATTACGGCATCGAGTGAGGAACGTCTTCACTTTCTAAACTTTCTGAAGGAAAAAACCAACCTCTCTGAGGTAATTACTTTAATAAACTGGTTTTCAAGAGTTTCAGATTATTCAATTAACTGGCCAAAATCTACAGTTCTCCCCATTAACTGCTCCTTCCATAATTCTTCCTCTGCCCCACTGCAATCCGGAAACATTAAATATTTAGGTATTAATATCTCTCCTAAGCTTTCAGACTTAACTAAACTAAACCACATCCCACTTCTAAAGAAAGTAGAAGGCGATCTGACTAGATGGAAATCTTTACCCATATCACTCATGGGAAGGGTCGCCACTATAAAAATGATGATCTTGCCAAAAATAAATTACTTATTTTTGATGATCCCTAACAAACCATCACAAGATTGGTTCAGATCTCTGGATTCATATATTTCCAAATTCCTTTGGAAAGATAAACCCCCGCGTATTAGCTTAAAAACGTTACAAAGAACCAAGGATAGAGGAGGATTAGATCTGCCTAATTTTCACCAATACTTCTTAGCCAATAGGCTTCAGTTCATCTCAGAATGGTTAAAACATACCTTCTTAGTTGAGCCCTGGCTAGATGTTGAACAGGCACTATGCAAGGATCTAGAGATTTCAGACCTACCATTTATTAGCTCAAACATCAAAAGACATGAATGCTTTAAAAGTATCAACATCAGCTTTTCTCTAACAGCATGGTGGGAGTTTCTAAAAATAACGGAGTCTTCATTAATCCCATGCAAACGTACACCTATCTGGAATAACCCTGACATATTACAAAACAATAATATGATTAATTTCCCAGAATGGAGTTGTAAAGGAATTAAATACTTAGAACATATATTAGAGGGAACAGAATTTATTCCATTTGACAGACTAGTTGAACAATATGGGATCAACAAGACAAGGTTTTTAGAATATCAACAAATTAAATCCATAGTAAAAAAGAAATTTAACCTCAGTCAAGTTGAATTACAAACACCACTAAGTGCGGCACATTTTCTTACTCTTAAATCCCCCAAATTATTATCTAAAATATACAGAACACTTTCTAAATTAGATGAATCAATATCCCTTCCTACTGCAAAGTGGGAAGCAGATTTATCAGTCAACCTAGACCAAAACTTCTGGTCTCAGATTTGCTTAAAAACTTTTAAATTAATTAAAAATCCCAGTCTGCAATTAATACAATACAAAATACTTCATAGAGTGCACTATACAGGTCATCGGATGTTCAAGATGGGCTTTACATCTTCCAACAACTGCTCACACTGTCAAGGCAATACACCAGACAATTACATCCACGCTCTTTGGTTCTGTCCACCAGTGCAAAAGTTTTGGCGCGAGATATGTGAAGACTTATCAAAATGTCTGAAATGTAACATTCCAACCTCCCCCTTAGTGTGTTTGTTGGGCAGCTTAGATAATGTCACTTCAGAAAAGAATATAGCCCATATGATCTTCACTGCCCTATGCATAGCCAAGAAAACAGTCCTCATGAACTGGAAAAATAAAAATAATCTTAATTCTAACCAATATAGAAATTATCTATTAGATTACATTAGTCTTGACACAGCCTCTGCCACCACATCAGATCAATTGCTCTGGGCCCCTTTTATCAGCTCCATCACCTAGTGGGGGTGGGGGGTCATAGTTTGGTCCCACCTTCACTGTTGTGATTGGTGAGGGGGTAGGGACAGGCTTAGGGCGTCGGGGGGTTCCCCGGAGGCATCTTCCTTGGGGGGCTCAACCCGGGGTAGCGGTCACGTCCGGTTGAGGGCTCTGTTGGCTCTCAGGTGACTGTTTCCTCGCGGCTGCGTGCAGCGGGGCTAGGGGAGGGTCTGTGCTGACGGACGTGGGTTACTGACCTGGCAACCTGGCTGCCCCTGGGTGGGTCCGGGATGGGCGTGAGGTTCTGGGGGTGCTCCGTCTCTGGGCGGGGGCCCGGGCCGGGCCTCGGGGGCTCGGGTCCTGGTTGGTGTGTTGCCGGGGTTGTGGGCGGGTGGGTGCATGGGGGCCCGGCCCTGGAGCAGGGTGCCGCCGGTGCATCGAGCCGCCTGGGGGGCTCTTCAACTGGTGGGGGGGATGGTCACATCTGGCAGGAGCTTTCTTCTCTCAGGAACTCTCTGCAGGAGGGGGAGATACAGGAGAGGTGGAGGAAGATCTCAGCCTGGGCGTTTACCGTCTTATGTAGTCTGGAAGATGTGTGGTTGGTGGGGTGGGTGCAGTTTTCTCTGTGGTGGGGTTGGGTGGACTGTCCAGGGCTCTGTGGAGCCGGGGGGCGCTACTGCACTGGGCCCCGGTCTGATGGGCCTGGGCCCCCCTTCCCTGGCGGGTCGCGGAGGGTGGGAGTGCCTACTGGGGTCAGCGGGGGAGCTGGCCCCAGGGAGGGGTTACCTGCCCCTCCCTTCCTTCCCTCCCCATCTCCAGCTGCCTCCCTCTTCCCGCTCCTCCACAACCACCCACACATGCAGGGCCTTGGAGTGGGGGTATGTCACCAGGGTGCAGAGGAGGCTACCCCCCCCCCTGTCCCCTTCTGGCTGCCTCTGCCTCAATTTTATCCCACATCTTAGACATTCACATTATTCACACTCTCATTACACATACATATAGGATCTTGGGGGTGGGCACAATCACGGAGTCCAAATCACCATCAGGGTGTATACCTCACCCCTGACGTCGTTGCCCACCTCTCAATTTTAAATACACTTAGTCATTGAGGGTTAGCAGGAGGGACTATGCGCTTACCTGCTGCTCCTTGGCAGGTAGCTCCATGCCCTCCTGGGTTTTAATTGCACCTTAGAACACATATGCATCAACACTACAATGAGCGGGTGGAGGGAGGTTTGGAGTCTTCTCCCACCCCCATTCTCTGCGGCCTGCTGGAGCGGGAGGGCTAGTAGGAGGAGTTGGCCGTCCGACTGCGGTCTGGGGTGTGGGGCCTCCCTGCTGCTGCGGAGTCGGGGTGGTCTGCCTCTCCCCACCGCAGGGAAAAGGGTAACACCACCTGGGTCTGGGTGCAATTCCCCCCTCCAGGGGCAAGGGTACCTAGACCCGGATTGTAGAGTACGCTTGGGGAGTGTGATTGTGTGTACAGCGTCTCTTTATGTCTGTCTCCACGTTGGTTGAGTGTGGAGTGAGTGCATATGAGAGCATGAGGGTGGGAATGGATGTTTGTGTCTGTGTGTGCCTGTATGTCTGTGTCTATATGTCAGGTTGGGTATCAGACGCCACCTCTCTGGGGACACCTCAGGCCCTCCAAGGTTTGGAGGCCTATCTCCACCCACCACCACTTCCCCTGCCGGTGGCGGACTCCCTCAGGTGTCGGTGTGTTGGTGGTTCTTTGTGTCTGGGGGTGGGCGTCCGGGTACACACCGGCTCACTCCTTGGCGGCCGCTTGTCGGGGCCTGGGGCCTGGGGCTCGCTCGGGCCCCCTTTGGAGGTGGGGTGCCCCCGGCCTCTCGGCCTAGGGCTCGGTCACTCAGGCGCAGCTGGGGGCCGGCGGAGCTCACGGGCGCGTCACTGCAACCCCCCCTGGCTTCTGCTCCGCGGCTGCTGAGTGAGCCCTCATCTGGGACTCTCCTCAGCTCTTACTGGAACAGTGGCGCAGCTGCCCCTCTGTTGGTCTTCCATGGTCTTTTGTGTTCTGGGGGCCTCTGGATGTCTGGAGTTTTGATCTCCTCCATACCCGCTTCACACCCTGGAGGACGGGGCTGAGGCCCCCCCACACTCCCTAGCAGATCATTACATGGAGAAACCTTTGGAATGCAAGCATGCTGATCCACACAGGTATGCACACATGGGTATTCACAGACGCGGACTAAAGCTTTCTTGGCTGCTGCCTCAAAGCACACTGTGCGCTGTCTATCTTGCGTGCTGCACAATATTGTTTATTACTTAGTAAATACTGATATCTATGACTAGCTAGTTTATTGTGATGGTGCTTTGTTTTCTCTATTATTATGTTGCTCTTTGTTGTTCGCTGTCTCCTCTGTTTGTTTGTTTGTTTGTTTTTTTTTTCTCCATACAGGTGACCCAGGAGTTTTTTTTTTTTTTGTCTCTCTTCCCCCCCCTTCTCACCGTCTCTTCTCCCCTTTGGTTTTCTTTCTTTCTCTCCCCCTCTCTCTCTCATTCATTCCCCCTGTCCTATTTATTAAAAAAAAAAAAAAAAATGACAAAGGATGAACTGAAGCTCTGCCATCACGTAATGTCGCATACTGCTGTTTCTGATGTCATTTAAAAAAAAAAAAAAAAAAAAAAAAAAAATAAACTTTCTGAAGGATCAAAAGAATGAGAGGAAATCCAAAACAGCAGCTCCTGATTCTTTTCTTGATGTCCCCGACCCCAGCCACCATATCTGATCTTCTTTTGTGCCAGTCTCTGTGGAGGAGCTTTGAAGGACTGTGGCACAACTGAAAGGCTCATCAAGCTGTGTAGATATGATTCCTCCAAAGTTCCTGAGTGAAGTTTGGGATGTCCCTGCCCCTCGGCTGCTTCCAATAATGAACACTCGTCTGTCCTCTGGCTGTGTCCCAGAATACTTAAAGACAGTGTGCAAGCACTCATCAAAGATCCAGCCTCCATCCTTCTGACTACAACAATCACAGAGCCAGCTCAAAGTTTCCTTTTAGAGCAGAACTTTTGGAGAACACTGTCTGTCTGAAGCTTCTTGAAGCGTCACGTCCATGCTAGAACTCCACTTTGACTCTGACTGTGGATCCTGCTGAAGCTTCTCCAAATAGTGGAGAAATGAAGACAAGATCAGCAGAGCCAGCTCAACAATGTCTGCAGGTGCTAACAGGTCAATCTTTGAGACGCTGAATGTTCCCAGTTTGCTGCTGTGAAACTAGAAGTGATGACTATTATTGTAACAGCACTGCAGCTGGAACTGCTGACGGGGCTGGAGATGAACTGGATTCTGATTTCAGGGACAGTTTTGGCTTTCAGTCGTCATCAAAACACTTTGTTTCATTCATGTTGCTCTGAAGCTTTCCTTTCTTCTCATTGACGTGTTCTGAACCAATCACAGCCCTTTCCTTTACAGCGCTCTGCTCTCACCCCTCCCTGAAAGCCCAAATTCCCTCTCAGTTTAGTTCAGCTGGAGCCGAGATGACACAGAGAGCCTTTGGTCCATGAGATCTATCTAGGAGACATCAGTAACATCAGCTTTGTGTCAGCCGTCCTGTAGAACGCTTCCATACAGCTGCTTCTGTCTCTGAGTGTCTCTCAGCTTCAGCTGGGACTCCACCCAGGTGTTGGTTGGTTGTTGGCACAGAGCTGCTGCAGTGACTCACAGCTGCTTTCATCCAGTTTAGATTCAATGGTGACTTTAAGCGTGTTTCATGTATGAAAGCCAATAAAGACAGAATGAGTGGTCAGAGGTGTCATAATGATATTCATGGTCAGATTTACTAACAGTTACAAAGCTGCTGTCTGAATTTACTAAAGAGCTGCAGGTCAGTCTGGGACTGAAACATGAGGAGCAAACTGGTGCCATGCTGCAGTCACAAACATGAGCTGATGGCTGATCTACCAGCAACGTGCTGCTTTATATACAAACATGCAGCCAATCATGACTCTGTCAGAGCAGCCAATCAGAGGAAAGCAGCAGATGAGGGCGTGTGAGGCAGAGAGTGATGGAGCCACCAGAATAATCCACAGTAAGCTCAGGTTTCACTGATGAGTTTCTCTGTGGAAACAGATGAATGAGAGGAGGCTGAAGGAGGATCAATATGTTTGTGATATCAGGGAGAACTCTGCTGATAGAAGCTGCTGGGACTGTGTGAGGTCCTGAGGACTGAGACTCAGGTGGAGCTCAGGATTTATCAGAGGAGAGCTGCATGATTACAAACTGAACTGTGAGGATCAGCTGACTGTACATGAACATGATTCAGCATCAGATCTGATCACTTACACACTCTGATAACATCTCCCCCTCTCTGTGCAAATACATCAACACTGCTAGAAGCAACAAGCACATCAGGATCAATCACATTCTGATTGCTTTTTGTGTTACATTGAGAACAATCTGCAGTAAAGTGTGCGTCACACACCTGATTTATTCCAACACTTTCCTTTGAAAGTGAAACAAACACATATGAAATAATCCAGCCACAGAAACTGTCCACAGCTTTCAGTCTCCACATTTGAAGCTCTGCAGGAAACCCTGACAGCAGCTTTTTAGCTCCAAAGCAGGTTTAGCTCTGGTGCAGAGTGTTGGTGACTCTGCCCGTGGACACAGTTATTTCTGCAGGTGACCTTGTTACAGGTGCATTTGGAGGAGACTCAAAGCTTTGTGGCAGGGAGTTTACTGCAGACTGCAGCATGTTTAATAGCAAGCATGATGTGAGCCTGATGTGGCTGATAGCTGCTTCTAGCAGTCTTCATGTATGTGGAATGAGAGGGGAGATGTTATCAGGACCAGTTGCTGATTGGACGTCTCAAAGCTGTGAGCGCAGCGCTGAAACTTTGTCCTGTAGCTCTTCACTCAGTCCTCACCCTGAGTGTTTAGAGCCCAGCCCCACATATTCCTGCTCCTCAGGAATTCTGGGATTTGGAGGAAACACAGCTAAACTGACCTGAAGCTGACACGGAGGTCAAGGGGGAGGAGCTACAATACAAGCTGCATCCAGCCAATAGGTGCACTGTTGAGCCATGGATGTGCAGAGGGTCACATGTTTAGTCCCATTTGTAGAAATGTGTCCATAATGAAGACAAATGCAGTCACACAGCTCTGCAACAGCACAAATCACTTTGATGGAGTTTGTTTGTGCTGCTCTCAGATCTGTACAACACTGACATGTGTGTCAACATGCTGCAGACTCACAAAGATGTGCCGTGTTAGCTTCATGTGTCCATCTGACACTATATTATAGTGACTTGAAGAAATCCCTGCAGCATCAATGCAGAACAAACAGAGGCCACGTGTGGCACAGTTCCTGTAACGGGATGAATCCGTGGATGTGTCGGGATCTGACGCTGAATCATGTTGCTGTTCTTTTCCACATAGTGCAGGTCAGCTGTTCCACACAGATGTCAGCTTTCTAGAAGAGTTAGTCTGGAATAAAGCAGCTCTCCTCTGGACCAATCCTGCCTCCAGCTGAGCCGTCACACACACACAGTCCCAGCAGTTTGTAGCACAGCAGTGATGCTTCTATCAGAAACATGCTGCTTCTCCTTCATCCTCCTCTCATTGATCTGAATCAGCTGTTTTCACAGAGAAACGCTGCACAAATCCTTCACTCCACTATTTCTGTCAGCAGAGGACTCGCTCTATCATGGCTGCTGCTCCTTTTTCACTCATTTGTGCTTTGAATCCAATCTGTTTCTCATCATCACCATGAACAGGCTGCTCATCAATCAGCACATTAGCTGTAGATCAGCTGCACACTGATGAAGATGCTCAGACAGACGGGCTGGGCACACAGAGGACTTTATGATCTGTTCTTCAATTCAGTCCAACATGGATCATTTCTGCTCACAGTCCAATCATCTCTGGAAACTTGTGCTTCCATGGCACAGCTGGGCTACTTCAACAAATAGCGCTACACCTCTGGTTGTCAGCTTCACCATCGCTCTCCCCGTGGCTACAGTACAAGTGAGCTGACACATCCATCAGTGGAGGCTGTGGGCCAGTAAGGAGCAGCAGCTGCCTGCAACATGGGCTTTACATTGAAAACAGCCACAAGTCTGGGCCTAACCACGCCTTTGGACTTCTTCTTCATTCCAATGAGATTTACATTTCAGGGAGTTCCCCTGGAAAAAGAGCCATTTTGAAAGCTGTTTGCTGACTTCATCAATAATCTGCTTCAGTCATCCAGATGAGAATCCTGAGAATGGAGCAGCCCTGATAGCAGCTCATAGGATCACAGTGTTTTTCATTCAGCTGATTGATTTCTCAGGTTAGGAGGTGAACAATCTAACTGTGCTCCTCCTTCCACCTTTGGACCACTCATTTAGTGACAGCCAGGATGTGACAATCAGCTGTGACACAGGAAAACATGAGGTGGGAAACTCTGGAGAAGATCTGCTTTTCTCTACAGGGAGGCTCGCACATCTAATCTGCTCACCATCACTCAACTCACTTCAACAACATGCTGACTCAGTCATTTCTGCACGTTTCCTCATGTTACAGCCCTGACTTCAGTTCAGCTGAGGAGATGATGAGGGAGGAGAGAGCAGTGGTGGAGGAGGCAGATAAGGAAGAAGAGGAGGAGAAGATCCAAAGAGGAGGCAGGGGGAGAGGCTCAGGAACAGTTAGATCAGAGACTTTGAGCCATCATGGACTCCCACTCCTTCCATCCAGCCCTGTGTGGATCAGCAGCTCCAAAATGTCTGCTCACTCATGTTCTTCCTGTCTGTGCTCTTCTTTCATTTCACTCATTATATATGAGCTGCTCCTAAATCACACTGGATATGGATTTTCTGTCCATCCACACTAATTCTCTTCATCCTCACCTGATTGTTTGGATGCTCTTTGACAGCACATTGAAAATCCTCACAGTGACTTCTATTGCCACACTGACTGGACACATACAAAGTTGAAGGCTTCATGTGTTTGGCACAAATAATACTTTGGTAGGTCTGAGTTGTGTTTTGAACCATCTCTCAGGACCAAAGTCTTTTTGCTTCCTTCAAAAAGAGCTGAAGGCTTTTTACCTCACAGTTTGTCCTTTGATATTATTGGATGATGGACTGTGGGAAACACAAATGTGCACTTCTTAATGGCTCATATGTGCTGTGAAAGAGCTCTTTGTGATCTTGAAGCTTTTCAATAGTTTTTCTTTGGCTGTTTGTAAAGTTTTCTGTGTGAACTCTCAGGAATCTGGAGCAGTCTAATAGAAGTCTACTGGGGTACAGAGGGAGGAGCTTCTGTCAGACTCTTTCTGATGAGGAACTGAAGCCGCTCTCATGGTCTCATCAAATCATCAGACTCTGCTGAGAACAACAGTCATGTGACCTCTCAGAACAAACAGCCTGTTAGTTTCCTGCTGCCTCCATCACTCACTTTCATTCACTCTCAATCACACCAACATGTTAAAGCAGCGCTATAGCTCACCTGGCTGAGCAGGTGGGCTGAAGGCGGGGCTTACTACAGGTGCCTGTGTGTCCCTCACTCTCTCCCCACTTTCCTGTCTACTCTCTGCACCTATATAATAAAGGCAAACATGCCTCCAATAGAAACCTTTGCAAACACAAAGTCCCACAGCAGCCCCGTGTTCTCCGGCTAAAATGAGAGTTTTTGTCAGTGGAGTCTGGTGGCTTTAACCACACAAACATTACAGCTGCGCTCAAATATCACAAAGAGCTGTGACAGCAGAGAAACACATGACCATCCTCCAAATATCATCTAGAAATAGAAATGTGTCCACTGTGGGACGTGTGAGGCTGACATTAATATGTCTTAAAGTGGGAGATGAAGAAATGACTCCAGGGCCCAAATCATGGAGACAAACATCAATCCACACTTCACTTTGTTTCCTGTCTCTAAAGTGGGAATATTTCAGTGTGATGAACAAACGGCCTCCAACAAATGAAGCTGATTTCCTTTTCCTGTCTTTTCTCCAGCGGCCTCAGCTTCTTCCTCTTTCCCCTGTCTTCTTCTGCAGACGCTCCTCTGTAGCTTCAAGCTGTTTCTCTTTACAAGGAGAGCTACAAACCTTTGCATCCAGCCACAAACACCCCATGGGCTCCTCTGGATCATCACACTCAGCATTTTCACAATAAAAGCCTCGTATTTATGGCTGCTCCACCCTGACATGTGACAACATCCAAATGACTGGATCAAAGTGTTTGAATGATCTCAGCAGCTTTAAAACTATTGATATTTATACATTTACATTGATTTGGACTAAACTAACAAAACTATTGATTTGATCCAAACTCACATCATGCCAGAGGCTTTTATTTTGAAGTTAGGATCATTTTAATGGTCTTCTTAGTCTGTTCATTTAAACACACAGTTGCTCCGCCTGACATTTTTGGCTTTTAGATCAAAACATCAAAGAATTTATTTTATTTGAATGAACTGAAAATAGATTCAAACTAAAAGCTTTTAGAGAATAAACTCCTACATGACCTCTGACCTTTGACCTGTATCTACAGCACTGACCTCTGACTTTCAGCTCCACCTTTCTCTTCAGCAGGATGTTTCCCTCCCTGCTGTAGACTGTGCAGGTGTAGGTCCAGTTGTCCCAGTCTGTGGGGTGTTTCAGGGTCAGACTGAGGTCTCCAGTTTTCAGCAGGTCTTCATTCATCTTCGTTCGGTCTCTGTAACGCTGGTTCTGTTCTTCAGGCTGGTCAGAGCCGTTCTCATACACGTGGACCTTCATGTTGTATCTGTTCTCCTTCCACTCCACTTTAGCGTCTTCAGGCAGGTGAAGTGTGGTGTTGAAGGGCAGCTGGACAGACTCCACCCCTGAATCCACCTCCACCTGGGGGACTGAGAGGACAACAAAGCACAACATGAGCTTGGATGGAGACATTTGTGTTGACTCTAACAGGCTGAATGCTGCTGCTTCACTGGGAGCTCACTGTTAGATAGAAAGTGGTCAGTGTGAAGAGGAGACGCAGCAGAAAGATGAAGACTGACAGGAAGAAAGCAGTGAACAGACTGTTGGAGCTGCTGTTAGTGGGACAGGACTTTATTCAGTCTCTGAGGACCAGATTTGACTTGATGAAGCAGAGAAACACAGTCTGAGTGTTTCTGTCACACTCACTTCATCACACAGCTCAGTTTGACAACATTTGGAAGAATTTGATAGAAGCCTTCCTTTAGTAAAAGCACCAAGAAAACACCATGAAAACACCTCACTACACACAAAACTGCAGTACTGGCAAATTGTACATAAAGTATGAAAAGTCAAAGTACTTATTGTGCAGAAAAATGTTCCCATCGGTGTCTGTGGATCAATATTACTGCTGCACATGTTTAAGGCTGAGCTCATTTCAAATCCTTTCTATTGTGTTGAATCTGCAGTAATGCATCATATTCTATAAAATCATATGTTTGTAGTGGCTGTCCTGTGAGGACCACGTCTCTCTAAACAAACAGCTGTTAATGAGCTCACAAACACAGGCCTACAGCTGGATTTGAAAAAGTCCATTCAATAGAAACTCAATCTGTCTTCCTGTCTCTGTAATAATGTGAATTATTGTTTGCAATAATGGTTTGTTCCACAATAGATTGTGTTGCTGCACGGACTTTTTAGAGTGACACACGAGTAAGGATTGTTAGGTTGGCTGTGTCCCTATTCAGGGTCTGCACGCTTGAAGTACGCATTTTAAGTGCGATTACGTCACCGCCACGCGACAACGGCTGTCCCAATTCAAAGTGTACTTCAAATGCATACTCCAAATGCGCCGTCGATTTCCCCAAATATCATGCGTTATCCGGTGCACGCTTCGTGGTCCCATATAACCCACAATTCATAGCGCGGCGGTGGGTGTGGATAATTTTGCCGCAAAATACGGCAGAGGGGAGCGGCCGAAGAGTGAACTGTCAATAGTAAGTACTGAATATGACAATATATATATCTATCTATATCTCTCTCTATCTATATCTCTATCTATATATATATATATATAGATATAGATATATAGATATATATAGATATATATATCGTAGTACGCGTAGTGCGTGTATATCAAGCGTGCAGACCCTGAATTGGGACACAGCCGTTGTATATTGCTGTTGCACATGGCACAGGACCAATCTGAGTCGCATGACTTGTTAATAAAACTTACTACCCCGTTGGGTAGGAAATAGATATTCTGTAGTCTGTCGTGAATGAGACCAGAATATAACATGGTGGCAGTGGAGCGGATAGCGGAGCAGGTAGCGGAGTAAGCTGCACGGCCAGAATGGACCCCCGGGAGACGCCTGTTGGAGCGGTGAGCAACTAGCGGCTAATCGAGTTAGCACCGCCGCGAGGCATGGAGAGCCTTAAAGCGTCGCCGACGCTGGTATTGGACTCCAGTAACCTATCACGGACATGGAAGACCTGGAGGGACGAGTTTATGCTCTATGTGGAGCTGACCATGGATTCAGACGGCGAACAGAAAAAAGTAAGCCTGTTCAGTTATCTCGTTGGTGAGAGCGGCAGGGACCTACTAGACACGCTAATGGGCGACACGGCGAGAGATCGGTGGACATTTAAGGACATTATTGAGAAGTTTGATAATCATTGCAATCCTGTAGTTAATGAAACTGTGGAGCGTTATCGGTTCTTCACGAGAAACCAAGGCGCCAGTGAGACAATCGACGGCTATGTGACGGAGGTAAAGCTGCTGACAAAAACGTGCAATTTTGGAGTAATAAGGGACTCACTGATTCGTGACAGGATTGGATGTGGACTTAACAACCCCAGTTTGAGGGAGAGACTGCTGCGTGAGAAAAACATGACACTGGATGCATGCATACAGCACTGCAGAGCCGCGGAGCTGTCGCAGGAAAACAGCAAAAACCATTTTGGGAGCTGCAGTGGAGGAGGTGCATGCTGTGCGTGGAGCTGCGCGCCAGAAACGGATCGGCGACGCAGTGGACTGTAAGTTTTGTGGCAGAACACATGAAAAAAAGAAAGAAAAATGTCCAGCATACAGGAAGAAATGTAAAAAGTGTGGCAGAGAAAACCACTTTGCAGTTAAATGCATGGCACATTCAGAGCAGAAGAGAAGGACGAATGTACACAACGTGACAGCATGTGAGAGTGATGAGTATGAGGATGTTCTCTGTGTTACGGAGGCAGACACACATGATTCAACTACAAAGAACACTGACAAAGTGAGAGGCACTCAACTCTTTGCAGGCATGCTGATGGGCAAAGAGATTGTAAATTTTCAGATTGACTGTGGTGCCAGTTGTAATGTAATGCCAATCTACATGCTAAGCCCGAACACACAGTTGGAGGACACACAGACAGTGTTGATGATGTACAACAAAAGTAAGATAAAGCCGTTGGGAAAATGTAAAGTTAAGCTACGTAACCCGAGAAATCAGAAACTGTATCGGTTGGAGTTTCAAGTGGTTGACAAAGACTGTAAAGTACCACTGCTGGGCAAGAGAGCCAGCGAAGCGATGAAACTCATAAAAGTGCACAATGAAAAAATCTTGAAACTGGACAGCATCATTACTTCAGAGCACCCAACAGCCAATGAGTGGAACATGGATCAGATTAAAGCAGAGTATGCCAATGTCTTCACAGGAGATGGCTGTTTGGAGGGAGAGTTAAGGCTCGAGGTGGATGAAACTGTGAAACCAGTGCAGTTACCAAAACGGCGTGTCCCTATTGCAATGATAAAGCCGTTAAAAAAGGAGCTTCAAGATCTTCAGCGCAGAGGGATCATTACACCAGTAGAATGCAGCACAGACTGGATCAGTGGGATGGTTGTGGTCCAAAAGCAGAGTGGGGACTTAAGGGTGTGCATAGATCCAAAACCCTTAAACAAAGCCCTACAACGGAGCCACTTCCTATTGCCCACCATTGAGGACATTTTGCCAGATCTGTCAAAGGCTAAAGTGTTCTCTGTCTGCGACGTGAAGAGTGGATTCTGGCACGTGAAACTGGAGGAGTCGTCGAGCTACCTGACAACATTTTCGACTCCGATTGGACGCTACAGATGGCTGAGGATCCCAATGGGGATAAGTCCAGCTCCGGAAGTGTTCCAGAGGAAGCTCACACAAGCTTTGGATGGACTGGCAGGGATTTACATCATTGCAGATGATGTGCTGATCACGGGTCAGGGGGACACAGATGCTGGAGCAGTACGTGACCATGACGAGAAGCTGAGACAGTTGTTGAGTCGTTGCAGGCAGAAAAACATTAAGTTAAACGCAGACAAGTTTAAACTTAAACAGAAGGAGACTACGTACATTGGACATCAGCTGACATGCAACAGTCTGAAAATAGACCCAGAGAAGGTTAGGGCTATAGAAAAAATGCCGAGACCTACAGACGTGAAGGCAGTACAGAGACTGTTAGGTATGGTGAACTACTTAGCAAAGTTTTGCCCACATCTGTCTGACCACTGCGACATATTGAGACAACTGACACACAAAGACAGTGAGTGGAACTGGACGACTCGACATGAAGACGCATTCCAGAGACTGAAAGAGGCTATAGCAGAGGCTCCAGTCCTGAAATACTACTGCCCAGAGGAAGAGCTGACAGTACAATGTGACGCTTCTGACAAAGGGTTAGGTGCGGCACTCATGCAGAAGGCTTTTGCGCGTAGAGCACTTACACGTACAGAGCAAGCCCAGATCGAAAAGGAGCTTTTGGTTGTAGTTTTCAGCATGGAGAAGTTTCATCAGTACACATATGGTCGTAAAGTGGTGATACACAGTGATCACAAACTCTTAGAGACCATTGTAAGAAAACCGCTGTTGAGTGCACCCAAACGGTTGCAAAGGATGCTTATGCGCATTCACAAATATGACATAGATGTGGTGTATGTGCCAGGCAAAGACATGTTATTAGCAGACACGTTGAGTAGGGGATATCTTCCAGAGTGCTCACCACAGGGCTCCATAGAGGAGGAAATAGAGAGCATTAACATGGTCACTCATGCACCCATCTCACCTGACAGACTAAACAGCATAAGGACTGCTACACAAGAGGACAGATCCTCATAGATACAATTCACAGAGGTTGGTCGACTGGCAAAAGAGACACTGACGGTGACATCAGACCATACTTCTCATTCCAGGATGAACTGAGTAGTCAGGATGGACTTGTGTTTAGAGGTGAACGTCTTGTTGTCCCGACTACCATGAGACAGGAGATCATAGCTAGACTACACTCGACACGCCTAGGTGTAGAAGGTTGTCTAAGGAGAGCCAGAGAGTGTGTGTATTGGCCAGGCATGAACGAACAAATTAAGACTTATGTGACTAAGTGTGACATCTGCAGGTCAGTTGACTACAGACAGCAGAAAGAGACCTTAGTCCCACATGAGATCCCGACTAGACCATGGGCTAAGGCGGGCTCAGACCTGTTTATGTTTGACAACAAGGACTACCTTATCACAGTGGACTACTATTCAAACTTCTGGGAAGTTGACTATCTCCCGGACACTAAGTTCACCACAGTGATTAGAAAGTTGAAGGTTCACTTTGCCAGACAGGGCATCCCGGACATTGTTGTTTCAGATAATGGACCACAGTATACGTCCGGTGAGTTTCTGAGATTTAGTCGACTGTGGGATTTCCAGCACAAAACATCTTCACCAGGTTACCCTCAGAGTAACGGGAAGGCTGAATCAGCAGTGAAGACAGCAAAGAGGCTGCTGCTAAAGGCAAAAATGGCGGGGCAGGACCCGTATCTTGCGATTCTGGACCATCGCAACACACCATACCAAGGCCTGGAGACCAGCCCAGCTCAGAGGCTGCTCAGCAGGAGGACACAGACGCTTTTGCCAACCAGGACGAGCCTGCTAAGGCCAAAAGTCATTCCAGCCCTGCGGGAGTTGGAGATGAAACAGAAGCGCCAAAAACTGTGCTATGACCGATCAGCACGAGACATGGACTCTTTGAAGCTAGGGGACAGTGTCAGAGTTCAGCCTTTTGACCGCCATTCCACTTGGAGCAGGGGAGTGGTGATTGGGACTGTTGACCCGAGGTCCTATAAGGTTCAGTTGGACTCTGGAAGTGTCCTGAGGAGGAATCGGAGGCACCTGAGACATGCAGGCGTGATGGATCAAGAAAATGCCATGACAGACACTGGGGCACTGAGCAGGTCAGTGGCAGCTCCTTCAGAAACTCGTGGGCGCAGATCAAGACTGACGAGGTATCAGGGGGTGTCAGGACATGGTCAGGCTGAAAAGTGGTTCCACCACTTCGGTACAAGGACTATGTTACATAATGAGGACTTCACAGCCTTTATTGTTTGAGGGGACGAGTTGTGTATTCTGTGGAAATTGACGTTCCCTACAGCTTGCAGAAATGTACATGTTTGAATAGTGGAATGCTTTTGTATTCTTTGAGTGTTTCATATTGTTTTCTCCCTCAGTAAGAAGAAGGACAAATCAAAACAAAAAAGGACTTCTGTTTTTTCCAAAAACAAAAAAAGAGAAGGGATGTAATAATGTGAATTATTGTTTGCAAGATGGTTTGTTCCACAATGGATTGTGTTGCTGCACGGACGTTTTAGAGTGACACACGAGTAAGGATTGTTAGGCTGTATGTTGCTGTTGCACATGGCACAGGACCAATCTGAGTCGCATGACTTGTTAATAAAACTTACTACCCCGTTGGGTAGGAAATAGATATTCTGGAGTCTGTCGTGAATGAGACCAGAATATAACAGTCTCTCTCTATACTATCCAATAAAGACCAAACATCTTTAAACTGACAACAGTTGCCTGTTTAAGCTGCCGTCAAAGAGTTTTCACATTTTGGACACAAATATGAGCCTTTAAACTTTTTTCAGAATGTGGGCTACACATGCTTAGATCTGTTAGATTCTCCACATTAAACTTAATAACTTACACAGCTCAAATAGCATATGTGCTAACACTTTTAGCAGTCTTATATGCTAACCCTACTTTTTAACTCACTGACTCATATTGAAACACTTCAAATTAATCACACACGAGTATTTCCCTCCTGGAAATCTTTAAATATTATTTACTTGTCACTAAACTTGCTAACATTAGGGAACAGAGCACGAGATAGTTTGAAGCTCTCGTTTGTTAACGGTATATGCTGCTTTCAAGTGCAGAGCAACAAACTATTTGAACTGATCCAACTTTATTAACAGAGACAAAGCTTTGTGCATCAGTTGCTGTTTGCTGCTATAGATATAATCCAGCTGATGTGGAGATTTTCACACTTCTGCTAGAAATCATCTTCTAGTTATTGTGACTCAGATATGACTGATTATAGATGAGGACCAAAGAAGGTTTTTACTGATATTTGAACTGACTTAGCTTAGCCTGTGTTTTAGCCACATGCTAAACAAACACATGTTCAGAAACTAGAAGATGTTACCTTTCAGATGAAGTCTCACACATGAACTTTGCTCCTACAGTTCATCTGCTGAAGCTTTTACATTTGGCTGGAAATCAAATAAAAACCAAAACAGCCACAAATATCAGACAAGCTAACACTGTAACATTATTGGATGGAGCTACTGAGACTGAACCAGGATATGTCCTTCAACGCACATATTAAACAAATATGTAAGACTGCTTTCTTCCATTTGTGCAGCATCTCTAAAATTAGAAATATCCTGTCTCAGAGTGACGCTGAAAAACTAGTTCATGCATTTCTTACTGCCAGGCTGGACGACTGTAATTCATTATTACAGTCTGCAGACTGAGAGACAGCTTCTTTCACCAGGCCATCAGACTGCTGAACATTTCATAGACACCTAAGCTTCACTACTGGAACTTCAACATTATGCACTCCGTACTGTACAGTAATGCCACTGTTTTGCACATGTCTCAACTCTGTATATTTTTATATATTTTATTTTATTGTTTACTCTATTTAATTTGTAAAATATGTATACACACACACACACACACACACACACACACACACACACACGCAGAAAAACATATTTAGTATACACATCCAGAAATGCATATACTATATGCATATATATATGTATATTGTACATATATATATTAGTTTCAGATTTAGCCATTCTTATATTTTGCTTGTTTTACGTTATTGTATTTTGCACAACTCTGTTGCTTGTGAAGCTCGCACACAAGAATTTCACTCACATGTACTGTACCAATGTACCTGCACATGTGATGTGACAATAAAAGTGATTTGATTTGATATTATCAGGATGTCCAAAAAACTCGCTGAAAAGCCTTCAGCTAATCCAAAATGCTGCAGCAAGAGTACTGACAGGGACTAGAAAGAGAGAGCATATTTCTCCTGTTTTGGCTTCCTTTCATTGGCTTCCTGTTAAATCCAGAATTGAATTCAAAATCCTGCTCCTCACATATAAGGTCTTAAATAATCAGGCCCCATCTTATCTTAATGACCTTGTAGTACCATATCACCCTATTAGCACTTCGCTCTCGCTCTGCAGGCCTACTTGTTGTTCCTAGAGTATTTAAAAGTAGAATGGAAGGGAGAGCCTTCAGGTTTCAGGCCCCTCTTCTGTGGAACCAGCTTCCAGTTTGGATTCAGGAGACAGACACTATCGCTACTTTTAAGATTAGGCTTAAAACTTTCCTGTTTGCTAAAGCATATAGTTAGGGCTGGACCAGGTGACCCTGAATCCTCCCTTAGTTATCCTGCAATAGACGTAGGCTGCCGGGGAATTCCCATGATGCATTGAGTTTTTCCTTTCCAGTCACCTTTCTCACTCACTATGTGTTAATAGACCTCTCTGCATTGAATCATATCTGTTATTAACCTCTGTCTCTCTTCCACAGCATGTCTTTATCCTGTCTTCCTTCTCTCACCCCAACCGGTCGCAGCAGATGGCCCCGCCCCTCCCTGAGCCTGGTTCTGCCGGAGGTTTCTTCCTGTTAAAAGGGAGTTTTTCCTTCCCACTGTCGCCAAAGTGCTTGCTCATAGGGGGTCATGTGATTGTTGGGTTTCTCTCTGTATCTATGAAGCGCCTTGAGGCGACTTTTGTTGTGATTTGGCGCTATATAAATAAAATTGAATTTTATTGAATTGAATCTCCTCCTTGAATCGCTACCTTATCGTGGTGGAGGGGTTTGTGTGTCCCAGGGATCCCAGGGGCTATGTTGTCTGGGGGCTTTTGCCCCCTGGTAGGGTCTCCCATGGCAAATTGGTCCTGGGTGAGGGACCAGACAAAGAGCGATTCAGAAGACCCTTATGAAAAGAATATCGAGGGAACAGTTTACTCTGCCCGGGATAGGGTTACCGGGGCCCTGCCCTGGAGCCAGGCCCGGGGAGGGTGCCCGAGGGCGAGCGTCTGGTGGCCGGGCCTTAGTCCATGGGGCCCGGCCGGGCACAGCCCGAAGACGAGACATGGGCCCATCCTCCCGCAGGCCCACCACCCACAGGAGGCGCCATAGGGGTCGGGTACATTGTGTGCCGGGTGGCGGCCAGGAGCGGAGGCCCTGGCGGACTGACTCCCGGCTGCCAAGACTGGCAATAGGGACATGGAATGTCACCTCTCTGGTGGGGAAGGAGCCTGAGTTAGTGCGTGAGGTTGAGAGGTACCGGCTAGATATAGTCGGGCTCACCTCTACGCATGGCTTGGGCTCTGGAACCAGTCTCCTGGACTCTGTCTCAGTCTGGAGTTGCCCCTGGTGAGAGGCGGCGGGCTGGGGTGGGTATTCTAATATCCCCTCGGCTTGCTGCCGGTACGTTGGGGTTTTTCCCGGTGGATGAGAGGGTTTGTTCCCTGCGCCTTAGGGTTGGGGAACGGGTCCTGACTGTCATCTGCGCTTATGTGCCGAGTGGCAGTTCGGAGTACCCAGCCTTCTTAGAGTCCCTGGGGGGGGGGGGGGGGGGGGGTGCTGGAAGGTGCTCCACCTGGAGACTCTGTTGTCCTGCTGGGAGACTTCAATGCTCACGTGGGTAACGACAGCGAGACCTGGAGGGGCGTGATTGGAAGGAACGGCCTCCCTGATCTGAACCCGAGCGGTGCTTTGTTATTGGACTTCTGTGCGAATCACAGTTTGGCCATAATGAACACCCTGTTCGAACATAAGAGTGTCCATAAGTGCACGTGGCACCAGGATGCTCTAGGCCGTAGGTTGATGATCGATTTTGTAATCGTATCACCAGACCTGCGACCATATGTTCTGGACACTCGGGTAAAGAGAGGGGCTGAGCTGTCAACTGATCACCACCTGGTGGTGAGTTGGATCAGGTGGCGGGGGAGGACGCTGGACAGACCTGGTGCACCTAAACGCGTAGTGAGGGGGTGCTGGGAACGTCTAGCAGAGGCCCCAGTCCGCGAGATCTTCAACGCACACCTCCAGCAGAGCTTCAACAGCATTCCGAGGGAGACTGGGGACATTGAGTCCGAATGGACCATGTTCAGCGTCTCCATTGCCGAAGCTGCTGCATTGAGCTGCAGCCGCAAGGTGGTTGGTGCCTGCCGTGGTGGTAATCCCCGAACCAAATGGTGGACACCAGAGGTGAAGGGAGCCACCAGGCTGAAGAAGGAGTCCTATCGGGCTTGGTTAGCCTGTGGGACTCCGGAGGCAGCCGACAGGTATCGACAGGCCAAGCGGAATGCGGCTCGGGCAGTGGCTGAAGAAAAAACTCGGGTGTGGGAGGAGTTCGGAGAGGCCATGGAAAAAGACTTTCGGACTGCCTCGAAGAGATTCTGGCAAACCGTCAGGCGTCTCAGGAGGGGAAAGCGGTGCTCTACCTGCACTGTGTATAGTGCTGGCGGAGCGCTGCTGACGTCGAGTGAGAAAATTTTCAGGCGGTGGAAGGAATACTTCGAGGACCTCCTTAATCCCACTGACATGTCTTCCGAGGAGGAAGCAGAGTCTGGGTGTTGATGAGGTCCGCCCTGAGTTCCTGAAGGCTCTGGACGTTGTAGGGCTGTCCTGGTTGACACGCCTCTGCAATGTTGCGTGGAGATCAGGGGCAGTACCTGTGGACTGGCAGACCGGGGTGGTGGTCCCCATCTTTAAGAAGGGGGACCGGAGGGTGTGTTCCAACTACAGGGGGATCACACTCCTCAGCCTCCCTGGGAAAGTCTATGCCAGGGTGCTGGAAAGGAGAGTTTGTCCGCTAGTCGAACCTCGGATACAGGAGGAACAATGCGGTTTTCGTCCTGGTTGCGGAACACTGGACCAGCTCTTGATCCTCTCGAGGATACTTGAGGGTGCATGGGAGTTTGCCCAACCAGTCTACATGTGTTTTGTGGACTTGGAGAAGGCATTCGACTGTGTCCCTCGGGGTGTCCTGTGGGAGGTGTTGCGGGAGTATGGGGTGTCTGGCCCATTGTTACGGGCCATTCGATCCCTATACAACCGTTGTAAGAGCTTGGTTCGCATTGCCGGCAATAAGTCGGACTCATTCCCGGTGGGTGATGGGCTCCGCCAGGGCTGCCCTTTGTAAATGGCCTGTATTTATATAGCGCTTTACTAGTCCCTAAGGACCCCAAAGCGCTTTACATATCCAGTCATCCACCCATTCACACACTGGTGATGGCAAGCTACATTGTAGCCACAGCCACCCTGGGGTGCACTGACAGAGGCGAGGCTGCCGAACATTGGCGCCACCTGGCCCTCTGACCACCACCAGTAGGCAACGGGTGAAGTGTCTTGCTCAAGGACACAACGACCGAGACTGTCCAAGCCGGGACTCGAACCGGCAACCTTCCGATTACAAGGCAAACTCCCAACTCTTGAGCCACGATCGCCCCCTGAGCCACGATCGCCCCCTGTTCACGATCTCCGGTTCTGTTCATAATTTTTATGGACAGGATTTCTAGGCGCAGCCAAGTGGCTGAGGGCTTTCGCTTTGGTGGCCTCAGAATCTCATCTCTGATTTTTGCGGATGATGTGGTTCTGTTGGCTTCATAGGGTGAGGGCCTCCAGCTCGCACTGGAGCGGTTCGCAGCCGAGTGTGAAGCAGTGGGAATGAGGATCAGTACCTCCAAATCTGAGGCCATGGTTCTCAGCCGGAAAAGGGGTGAGTGCCCACTCCGGGTCGGGGATGAGTTCCTGCCCCAAGTGGAGGAGTTCAAGTATCTCGGGGTCTTGTTCGCGAGTGATGGGAGAAGGGAGCTGGAGATCGACAGACGGATTGGGGCTGCAGCTGCAGTAATGCAGACGCTGCACCGGTCCGTCGTGTGAAGAGGGAGCTGAGTGTAAAAGCGAAGCTCTCAATTTACCGGTCGATCTACGTTTCTACCCTCACCTATGGCCACGAGCTGTGGGTAGTGACCGAAAGAACGAGATCGCGGATACAAGCGGCAGAAATGAGCTTCCTCCGAAGGGTGGCTGGCCTCTCCCTTAGAGATAGGGTGAGAAGTTCGGCCATCCGGGAGGGGCTCAGAGTAGAGCAGCTGCTGCTCCACATCGAAAGGAGCCAGCTGAGGTGGTTCGGGCATCTGACAAGGATGCCCCCTGGGCGCCTCCTGGGTGAGGTGTTCCAGGCATGTCCCACCGGGAGGAGGCCCCGGGGCAGACCCAGGACACGCTGGAGAGATTATATCTCTCGGCTGGCCTGGGAACGCCTTGGTGTTCCCCCGGATAAGCTGGAGGAGGTGGCTGGGGAGAGGGAGGTCTGGGCCTCTTTGCTTAGGCAGCTGCCCCCGCGACCCGGCCTCGGATAAAGCGGATGAAGATGGATGGATGGATGGATGAATTGAATTGAACCACCATCATGAGTCTG
Organism: Diplotaxodon limnothrissa; assembly: GCF_057381915.1. Classification (NCBI taxonomy): domain Eukaryota; kingdom Metazoa; phylum Chordata; class Actinopteri; order Cichliformes; family Cichlidae; genus Diplotaxodon; species Diplotaxodon limnothrissa. The sequence continues at coordinate 104,054 of NC_140598.1, read as the reverse complement.
ACCTCTGACCTTTGACCTGTATCTACAGCACTGACCTCTGACAGTGAGCAGCACTTCTTTCTTCATCAGAATGTTTCCCTTCCTGTTGTAGATGGTGCAGATGTAGGTGGAGTTGTCTCCATCTGTGGGGTGTTTCAGGGTCAGACTGAGGTCTCCAGGTTCCAGTAAGTTTCTTTTCATCTTTGTTCGGTTCTTGTATTCATCGTCCTGTTCTTCAGGCTGGTCAGAGCCGTTCTCATACATGTGGACCTTCCTGTCATCTCTGTCCTTCCACTCCACTTTAGCGTCTTTAGGCAGGCGAAGTGTGGATTTGCAGGGCAGCACGACAGACTCCATCCCTGAGTCTACCACCACCTGGTAAACAGAGGACAACAAAGCACACCATGATGACATCAGCAGCAGCTGTGATGGTCACATGACCTCCCTGTCCCCTCATTGCCTTCTAGTCTCAGTCAGATTGTGTCTCAGTTTGTTCCTGATGTGTTCCTGACTCGTTCTTTGGTAACTAGTCTGCAGCGTCCTGTAAAGTGCTGCAGACATGTTGGATGAAGAGCAGAAGAATAGACAGACTGAGCCTCCACAGTCGGCCATGTCTCACACACATCAGCACAGAAACCATGAAGATCTCATGTGTCTGCTCTGAACATCTGAAGCTCTCCACCACATGACTGAGCACAACTCAAGGAGGAACATTTACTGAAGCTGGTGCAACATTTACTGTCAGCACATGTTTCCATGTCAGCCTGCTGTTTACCACCATAGAAGAAGAACAGCTTGTACATATCACTACCTGATCCGTATCACGCATGTGCGAAAGGTGTCTACTTCCACTCGAAGCATTTCACGATAGTTACGGGTCAGAGAATCTGTTAAGATGTTATCAATATTAAGTATCTATCAATATTAAGTATGTTATCAATATTAAGTATCTCTTAAAATGTCTGCAATAATGAAACATTTTAATAAAACTTTAAAAAAGTTATAGATCAGGACTCCTCAATCCGCGCATGAGCTCTTCTTCTTCTTCTTTTTCATTTAATGGCAGTTTACTCCCCAGTGTACAAGCATACCGCCACTTGCTGACCAAGTGAATGAACTAAACTGTAAACTGAACTTGCGTCATTACAAATCGTGTTTGTGTACGCGTTTTAAACTTGATTTAGTGATAATCGAGTGTGTTTATGTTTGTCTGTGTGGAGAGGATTGATTGGAATTGTCACACTGATAATGTCTGCTATCACTGTCAATTGTCTATGACTGAGTCTGAGGTTTTCTGACTTCTGGAACAAACCTGGAAGTTTCTCTTCAGCTCTCAGTATCAGCTGTTTGTAACTCTCAACTCTTTCAGCTTCTGGAACAAGTTTGTGTGAGCCACAGTCAAGGAGCCACCAGAGGACACCTGCTGACCATCAGCATTATGGTTAGTGTAGTAGGAGACACTCACCTAACATGAAATAGTCACGGAAATGAAATAGAAGACCTCCAAAAACCACAAGGAGAACCAAGAGAATGAGGAGAGCCGTGGCCCAGGATGGAAACCGTTCTGTGGAGAAACGAAAAGAAATACATGTCCTTTGACTTCAGTCTACTATAATGACCTCTGATCTGTTTCTACAGCACTGACCTCTGACATGGTGCAGCACTACTTTCTGTCTCAGGATATCTTTGTCCCTGTAGATGGTGCAGATGTATCCTCCACTGTCTCTCTCTGTGGGGTATTTCAGGGTCAGACTGAGGTCTCCAGTTCTCATCAGGTCTTCATTCGTCTTCGTGCGACCACAGTAAAGGTTGTCCTGGTTCTTAAGGTTGTCACTCCTGTTTGAATACACATGGGCCACCATGAGTTCTGGGTCAGAGCGAGTCCACTCCACTGTGGTGTCCTCAGGCAGGTCAGGTGTTGTTTTGCAGGGCAGGATGACAGACTCTGAGCCTTCCTCCACCTTCACCTCCACCTGCTGGTCTGAGACAACAATGAACCACAATATCAGTTGTAGAGATTTCTATGGGCAATGCATGGTGGATTTTCCCACAGACAACCACACTGGCCTCCATGTGGAACAGAGGCCAACAGTGAGTATTGGTTCCCACCTCTAGCCTACACAGGCCCCAAGAGTAAAACTTTTCTGGGAGCGTCAGTAGTCATGGTAACTGAACTGCATATGTACATTTTTTTCTTTTTGGGTCTGTCCTGCACACAGTAATACAATATAATATCCATCCATCCATCCATTCGCTTCCGCTTATCCTTTTCAGGGTCGCGGGGGGCGCTGGAGCCTATCCCAGCTGTCATAGGGCGAGAGGCAGGGTACACCCTGGACAGGTCGCCAGTCTGTCGCAGGGCCAACACACAGAGACAGACAACCATTCGCACTCATATTCACTCGCACATTCACACCTAGTGGCAATGTGGATTATCCAATTAACCTATCCCCACAAGCTGCATGTCTTTGGACGGTGGGAGGAAGCCGGAGTACCCGGAGAGAACCCACGCAAACACGGGGAGAACATGCAAACTCCACACAGAAAGACCCCGGCCTGATGGTGGAATTGAACTCAGGACCTTCTTGCTGTGCGGCAACAGTGCTAACCACCGTGCCACCGTGCTGCCCAATATAATAATTATAAAATAATATAGTTTGACTCTCTCTTTTTGGGAATGACAATTCAATTGGAAGAAATTCCTGCAAAAACATTTTATTCGTAATTTTGCATTGCATTTGTTCACAATTTGGTACTTTGCACATTACCAGCTGGTGAGGTCATGGCTACACTGTCCCCATGGACACCAGAAAACATTAATTCAAGTTTGTCATATTTTACAGTGAAGGTCCCCACAATCATATAACCTCCTATGAGATAACCTCCTATGAGGAGGTTATCATGGGTCGTAGACTGTCTCAAACCATCACTCATAAGGCTACTCCGTTCATACAAACCACCAAAACACTAATTTTGTACATTTGGACTATCATCATCATCATTTATTTATTTATTTATTAGAACTATAAAAACACACCTGGTAGACCAAAGTGCTGTACAATACTAATATGCACATAGTAATAAAACCAGACATAGCAATAATAATAAAAAAAAAAAAATCAGTACCCACAGAGTTAGCAACTGCTCAGCTGACCGAAGGGAACGAGTGGGGACGTGGGGCTTCAACAAGTCAGACAAATAAACAGGTGCCAGACCATTTAGAGATTTAAAAATCAATAAAAAGGACTTTAAAACGGATCCTGAATTCAATTGGAAGCCAGTGTAAAGAGGCCAAAATTGAAATGATGTGATCAAATTTTCTTCTGCCAGTTTAAAATTGTGCCGCAGCATTTTGCACTAATTGCAAGTGTGACAAAGTGCCCTGCCCAACACTTATTAAAAGAGAATTACAATAATCTAAACGTGAGGTAATAAAGGCATGAATAACACTTTCCAAGTCACGCTTGGAAAGAAAGGGCTTAACCTTTGGTAAACGTCTGAGGTGATAAAATGCTGATTTTACCACCCCGTTTATGTGGTCATCAAAGGTAAGTGCAGAATCAATTTTAACTCAGAGATTTGTGATCGAACTCTTTAGTTGGGAAGTCAAAACTGCAAGATCAACATCCGGAGTATGAGAAGAATGATTTGGGCCAAATAAAATTGCTTCTGTCTTCCGATCATTAAAATTTAAAAAGCTTTTTGCCATCCATACTTTGACATCAGTAAGGCAGTCAAGCAGAGGTCGAGTTGGGAGACTATCAGAATGACTAAAAGGTAAGTAGAGCTTACTATCTATAGACTATCACTATATCAGGTTATTATGTGATCAAATTATCATGACCACAAGAATTCAACGTTCTTATCTCGATCTTTGTACAGATTTCAGAAACAGAAAATAACTTTAGTCAAATTAAATGTTAAAAAGTAAATCAGAGACAAATACAGAACTCAGCTTTCCAGTGGATCATGTGGTGACAGTGGGAAGGAAAATCTCCCTTTTAACAGGAAGAAAGCTTCAACAGGCTCAGGGAAGGACATACAAAACCTGTTGAGGGTGAGAGGAAGAAGAGACAGAAGAGAGTAAGACAGACTGGACTGACTCAGACCATGTGGGTAAGAAGACGTGTATAACTCAGGGATGTTCAGGGAAGCCTGATCTTAAAGCAGAAGTGGTTTCTGTCACCCAAATCTAAACTTGTAGATGTTGTCTGTCTCAGGTCGTGCTGTAAGCACCAACAGTCCGCTGATAAAAGTTCTACATAACTATTGTTACAATTAGCACTGTAGCGACTTCCACAGTCGCTAGAGGCTGGGGATGGAGCTTACCTATTTGCCTGACGTGCTGTCAACTTTACGCAATAATGCGAGAGGTGGAATTGTTTGCTTGTTTATTAGAGTGCTTTGAGAGTTTACAGAATAATGTGATCATCTCGCGATTTGGACTCTTACAACGTCACAGGCTCTAATGTAACAAGGCGAAACATGTTGTGCAGCGGTCAACAAAAACTACGGCTACCCAGCCCTCCTCTCTGTCAAAATCAAAACCAGTGAATGACAGACTGACAACGCCCTCTTAATGTCACCGCTAGCACCCACGTGACTCCCATTATACACCACTATAGCAACCAAACAAATAAAACCCAGTGATCATCAAAAAATTCAATACATTCAATTATGGCTCCTACAAGCACATAGTTATTAACACAAGCATTTCTCCAAAAACATCATTATTTCAGAAAAAACCCAAAACTAATATTACCAGAGTTACCTTTCTAATGCCAAAAGCTTTCAAAATCAAGTTAAACTCCAGCAAGTGTTTGGGCATTCACTCGAGAAAGCATCAGGCCAAAAATAAAAATAAATCAGTTTGGACTTGAGAAAACAACTGTTCCTGCTCAGAACCCAGGACTCATATTTATTGTGTAATTAATGTTTTTGGTTAAATACTTAGTTTCTGTGTGCAAACTAAACTCGTGTAATCACCCAAAACAAAAACAGAGTGTTTGGAAAATTCCTTCCTGTCTTTAACAGAACTTGGTAAATATGTTTTTATAAAATGAACCTTCATCGGGGGTCAATAATTCTGTCCTCTTCTGTAGTGTGTATAACTTTCTAACTTCAGATCTGGTGTACGATAAAATATTTGAAGTATTCATGTCAGCAGGCAACTGTCTTAGACAATCTTTGATTAATGTAATATGTATAAATCTACCCTCATGGTTACTATGGTGTGTTGGGACGTGATTGTGGGTGCCGTGCAGGTGCGTCCGCCCGCTGTGTCAAAACGCGGGGACTGAGTTGTTGTTGTGTGTTGTGATGTGATGCAAGTCAATAAAGATGGCTCAAAACTGTGACACGTGGACTTGCCGTGCCTTATTCACACCACATATCGTAACTAGTTATACTCTGATTTACACATCACACTGATACGTTTACATATTCGAGCGTTTCCTAACATGAGAATTTAATTCACATCAGGACTAACTGAAAATTCTCAGTGATCCATTTCTACTGCAGTTTCTAGCATTAAAGCTCAATATCTGTAAAGGATCCATGACCTGTACACAAGGTGTTTGTTGCTGACCTTTGACCTGCAGCTGTAAGTCTCTCAGTCTCAATTCTTCTCCTCTCCCAGCACTGATGGAGGTGGTGTATTTTCCAGTGTCAGTCTTTGTTGGTTTTCTCAGAGTGAGGCTGAAGTCTAAAGTGTTCAGAGCATCAGACCTCATTGATGTGCGCCCGCTGTAATTCTGGTTTTGTCCTCTAAGATCATCTGTTTCTTCTTGTCTCACGTGGACAGATTTGGGATTGAGATCACTGCGAGTCCACAGCACTGTTGGGTCCTCAGGTATAAAACCCAAGTACTTGCAAGGCAGCAGGACAGAAATCTCCCCCTCATTCACCTCCACCACCACAGCCAGAGCATGCTGGGAAACTAGAAGATGACACAAATAGTAACACAAATTAACTGCATGCTGTGAGTTTGTCTTAGTGGTGATATAACGGGAGACAGGTCATTTTATCTGCAGGGAATGTGGGTCAGCGTCTGAAGTCAAAGAAATGACAATTTAATTTTTAAACATTTAAAGTGAGCGAAAGAACTGCACTCTGTCAGAGACCTGTAAATCAAACTCCTATTACACTGTGGGCCACATAAAGCCCACTGTAACCTTAAATAAGCCAGACTGGTGAAAGCTCCCCTCCTGCCAGTATACAGTGGGGCAAAAAAGTATTTAGTCAGCCACCGATTGTGCAAGTTCCCCCACCTAAAATGATGACAGAGGTCAGTAATTTGCACCAGAGGTACACTTCAACTGTGAGAGACAGAATGTGAAAAAAAAATCCATGAATCCACATGGTAGGATTTGTAAAGAATTTATTCGTAAATCAGGGTGGAAAATAAGTATTTGGTCAATAACAAAAATACAACTCAATACTTTGTAACATAACCTTTGTTGGCAATAACAGAGGTCAAACGTTTACTATAGGTCTTTACCAGGTTTGCACACACAGTAGCTGGTATTTTGGCCCATTCCTCCATGCAGATCTTCTCGAGAGCAGTGATGTTTTGGGGCTGTCGCCGAGCAACACGGACTTTCAACTCCCGCCACAGATTTTCTATGGGGTTGAGGTCTGGAGACTGGCTAGGCCACTCCAGGACTTTCAAATGCTTCTTACGGAGCCACTCCTTTGTTGCCCGGGCGGTGTGTTTTGGATCATTGTCATGTTGGAAGACCCAGCCTCGTTTCATCTTCAAAGTTCTCACTGATGGAAGGAGGTTTTGGCTCAAAATCTCACGATACATGGCCCCATTCATTCTGTCCTTAACACGGATCAGTCGTCCTGTCCCCTTGGCAGAAAAACAGCCCCATAGCATGATGTTTCCACCCCCATGCTTCACAGTAGGTATGGTGTTCTTGGGATGCAACTCAGTATTCTTCGTCCTCCAAACACGACGAGTTGAGTTTATACCAAAAAGTTCTACTTTGGTTTCATCTGACCACATGACATTCTCCCAATCCTCTGCTGTATCATCCATGTGCTCTCTGGCAAACTTCAGACGGGCCTGGACATGCACTGGCTTCAGCAGCGGAACACGTCTGGCACTGCGGGATTTGATTCCCTGCCGTTGTAGTGTGTTACTGATGGTGACCTTTGTTACTTTGGTCCCAGCTCTCTGCAGGTCATTCACCAGGTCCCCCCGTGTGGTTCTGGGATCTTTGCTCACCGTTCTCATGATCATTTTGACCCCACGGGATGAGATCTTGCGTGGAGCCCCAGATCGTGGGAGATTATCAGTGGTCTTGTACGTCTTCCATTTTCTGATGATTGCTCCTACAGTTGATTTTTTCACACCAAGCTGCTTGCCTATTGTAGATTCACTCTTCCCAGTCTGGTGCAGGTCTACAATACTTTTCCTGGTGTCCTTCGAAAGCTCTTTGGTCTTGGCCATGGCGGAGTTTGGAGTCTGACTGTTTGAGGCTGTGGACAGGTGTCTTTTATACAGATGATGAGTTCAAACAGGTGCCATTCATACAGGTAACGAGTGGGGGACAGAAAAGCGTCTTACAGAAGACGTTACAGGTCTGTGAGAGCCAGAGATTTTCCATGTTTGAGGTGACCAAATACTTATTTTCCACCCTGATTTACGAATAAATTCTTTACAAATCCTACCATGTGAATTCATGGATTTTTTTTTCACATTCTGTCTCTCACAGTTGAAGTGTACCTCTGGTGCAAATTACTGACCTCTGTCATCATTTTAGGTGGGGGAACTTGCACAATCGGTGGCTGACTAAATACTTTTTTGCCCCACTGTATGTGACTCTTGAAGGATAATGTTGGGTCTAGAATGACCCCAAGATATTTAAATTCTGGAGCTAATTCAAGCTCTACTCCATCCAGGAATATGTTTGACTGCTTCAAGTTTAAGGGGCGTTTTGAAAAATACATTCCGACAGTTTTTTAGGTGTTCAACATTAGGCATGAGTCCTCCAGCCAGCTATGCATTAATGCTAAAGCAGCTGTAAGATCTTTTGCCACCTGCTGGACACTATTTGCTTGCGTATATATAACTACATCATCTTCATACATTTGAGTAAATATATTTGGACAGACTTCAGGTACGTTATTGATAAAAAGAGAGAACAATAAGGGCCCAAGAACAGATCCTTGAGGAACCCCTGTATCACAGTCTAAATATGGAGATTTAACCCCATCCAACACCACACACTGTTTCCTGTGTGAGAGATATGAGGCAAACCACTGAAGAGCCTGACTGGAGATAATAAACCGAGTCAATCTGGACAACAATATCTGATGGTTTACAAAGTCGAAAGCCTTCCTCAGATCTAAAAATACAGCTCCAACACAGGGACTCTTGTCCAGCAAGCTCTTCAAATTCTCCACTAACATACACAGGGCAGTATCTGTGGAGTGATGTGCCCGAAAGCCAAACTGCAATGGATGTAATGAGGGTTGGGTGTTTTCTAGGTGAGCAGTGAGGAGTTTAACCACCCACTTCTCAGCTATTTTAGATACGACCGGAAGTATGCTTATGGGGCGATAATTAGCCATGTCAGTCTTCACACCTGCTTTGAAAATTGGTGTAACTGCAGCAATTTTCCAATCTGTTGGAACAATGGAGTGTTTGAAAGACATATTCAAAACATGAGTTGTTGGACGTACAAGCAAATCCATATGTTCCTTTAGGAAGTTTGTGTTAATACCATATACATCAAGTGCTTTTGATTGTTTTAAACCTGTAATTAGTTTAGCAACTTCAGTGTCTGAAATATGAGTGATGGAGAACAAATTTTGACCAACATCATTCACATTATCAGAGCATACGACTGAGTCAAAGCTCTGACTGATCTCCTTAACAGATGAAATAAAGAAAGTGTTTAAGTTACTGGCAATAGATAGAGGCTCTCTAACAATAGAGTTATTTACATAAAGTTCAATTGTGTTTTTACTTTTGTTTGAATGACGGCCAAGTAATTTATTTAAGTGTTGCCAGATAATTTTACCATTACCTTTGGCTCTTTCAATTATATTTATAAAAAATTTTGCTTTGGCCTGTCTCAAACTTCTTGTTACTTTATTCCACATTGAAGTAAATCTCTGTCTATCCAGAGTTAGACCTATTTTCAGGAACTGCTTTAGTAATTGATCTCTTGTTTTCATTAAATTCTTGCACTCTTTGTTTAACCAGGGCAAATTAGATGTTGTCTTTATTTTTTGTCGACCTCTAATGGAGTATGTTGATATAACATCCTTGACAATGTCAGTGAAGTGACTGCTGCAGAATTGTGGATCATCACTACACAATAAAGGCTCCCAGTTAACTGATGCTAATGCTTCTGCTACATTTTGTCGCTGACTTCTTGGTATGAATTCATAAAAGGATCTCCTATTAGATGAACTTTGAAAGTCATTCTTAACCTGTGATTTTGTAAGTTTTCTAGAAAATAATATAAAATTGTGGTCTGAAATACCAGTGATAAAATTACAAGATTTAATAATTTGCTCGGGCTTATTACTGAAAACCAGATCTATTTTAGTTTTAGAGTGTCTTGTTATTCTTGTGGGTTGTTCAATGTGTTGAGTAAAGTTCAAAGTCTCCATTATGTCCTTGAGTGTTTTTCTGCCCTTTTCACAGTCCCAGTTGACATTAAAATCTCCCATTACAATTATTTCATTAGACTTATTATTTATAGCATGATATTTAAGTAATATCTGTAGTTGTTCATAAAAAATATTCTTTGCTGAAGGAGGGCGATATAAACAGATCAACGTAAATGACATTTCTGGGGAAAGAGTGATTTTAACAGAAATATGTTCTATTTCGACATCTATTGGTGAACTAAGTAAAGAGCAATCCAGGTGTTTTTTTACATACACAAGTATTCCTCCTCCTCTTGTTCCAATTCTATCCCTTCTAAATACTGTGTACTCTGGAAGACAACCGCAGACTCAGGAGAAGAACTTGTGAGCCAAGATTCAGAGATACCCCAAATAGAAATATTAGAATTGCTTAGAATATGTTCCAGTTGCTCATGCTTTGGTAACATACTGCGAATGTTAATGTGTCCACATAGAAGCCCCTTTGGTTTATTTTTAGTGTCCCAGATTACTTTAGCCTGATTAAATGTCTTGCAGATCTTTGTTCCTCTGTAAATTTTAATAGCAGGATTTCTTGTCCTTTTGTTGACAATACTATGAGCATTTAATGATGAGAAACCCTTTACCGGAGACTGTAGTTTGGGTACAGCAGGTGGGGGCCCAGGCAGCTGAGATGGGGGCCCAGGCCGCCGCGTTGGGGGCCCAGGCAGCCGCGTTGGGGGCCCAGACACCTGAGGTGGAGGCCCTGACAACCGAGGTGGAGACCCAGACAGCCTAGGTCGAGGTCCGAGCAGCTGAGGTGGAAGCCCAGGCAACTGAAGTGGAGGCCCAGGCAGCCGAGGTGGAGGCCCAAGCAACTGAGGTGAAAGCCCAGCTAGCTGAAATGGAGGCCCAGGCAGCTGAAATGGAGGCCCAGGAAGCTGAGGTGGAGGCCCAGGAAGCTGAGGCGGAGGCCCAGGAAGCTGAGGCGGATGCCCAGGCAGCTGAGGCAGCTGAGGTGGATGCCCAGGAAGCTGAAATGGATGACTCCACCTGTGGCTCAGCAGGTAGAGCGGGTCGTCTGCTGACACCTCCCACTGGCGTGTCAGTCTCGTACCAGAAGAAGCTTTGAAAACAAAAATTAAAAAATGTTGAGCAACAAGTGTCACAGCTTTTTGAATGTATCAACTTCTTTAAAACATTTGGGCAGCCGTTGAGCTTTAAGTTGCATTTAGTCGACACAAAGTTCCCACAGTGACAAACATGAGGTCGATGACCCCCTACGAGCAAACACTTAACTTAATCATTCAGACTTTTAAGTTAGTTTAACTGGTTTACTTCTCTTCATAATGTTTAATGAATCTTAATGTTTCTGAGCTCCAGTTGGCACAGCTCTCTCTTCTTCTATTCACAATATGAGCTCAGATTGTTCCAGTCACTGCTCCTCTCTCACAGTGAGTGAACCTGACAGTGTTACAGTCGTCGCCCACAAACTAAACACACAAGAATCTGTTTCAGACAAACACTTTAGTAACACACACACACACACATCCCTGTACCCTGTAACATTTCATGAAGTGATGGCAGTGAACATTTCTGAATCCCAACCATAAGACAACAAACAATAAAGTAAACACAGTGATGACATCAGAAGGTCCACACAGACTGACGTGTCTCCTGTACATGTTCCATGTTTGATACTGATCACTGATGTTTAATGACTCACGTGACGCTCTGACAGGAACAAAGAATGTAGAAAAACCTTTAAGGAAACCTGAGGAACAGTGAATCCACTGATGACTGACACTGTCACGGCGGGGTGCGCCGATAAGTTTAGTTTACAGGACCCAGAAGCAGACACTTCTGGACTTGCTGACTGAACAGAAGACGATCCTTTATTTAGATGTTGGCACATGAAACAGCATGAAGCTATGAAAACTAAGGAAACTGTGAACACTCAGAAAACTAAAGGACTAAGAAGTGAAAATACTACAACAAAGTATGACCACTGAGTAAACTATGACGTAACACTATGGGGATGCAAACAGACGACCTGACAACGAAACATAGAAAACAGAGGACTTAAATACACACATGAGGTGATCAGGAGAAGTGGAGACACATGAGAACACAGCTGACTAGAATGAGACACAATGACCGTACAGGGGAGAGTAACACTAACTGCAATGAACAAAGAACACCAGACTCTTCAAAATAAAACAGGAAACAGAGACATAGACATGGAGATAAAACATGACATGAACTTAACATAACCACATAGACATGAAGCATGACAGGTAGACACACGAACCAGGGAGACTGAGTACAGGGAAGATGACAGAAACGACAACATGAACTTGACAACATAAGACACACACACATAAAACACATGAAGGGCAAGGGAGACTTAACACAAGGGTAATATAATAACAAACGAGCTTGGATAACTTAATGAACCTAAACAAACAATAAACATCAAAATAAACTAAAACTCACCGACCCAGGACGGTGACAGACACAGAGTGGGTGAGTTCAGTATGAGATGAGTCCGGCAGCACTGAGGGTCCACAGATGGGAGAGGCTGTCCTTTAAGGAGGTTTGACATGTGACACATTTGTCTTTATGGTTTATACTAAAGAACAAACTGCACTAACTCATAGATTTGACCTGAGGAAGAGTCGACTTTAACCCCAAACTTTATTAAACTAACCTAAATCTAGCCGAGTAGTTCTGCTGCCTGAACCTGACCAAAGTGTAACTGAAACACATTAAAATACTAAACTGACTCTGACTGCTGTGAGTGTTTGAAGAAAACGTCTGTGTTTCACAAAGCTGAGAGGTCAGCGGTCCCCCACAGGCTCTCTGTGATGGTCTGATCAGCTTCAGTCTGAAAACAGTGATGTACAAAACGATGGAGAACACAGCAGGTGCAAAGACAGACTTGACGAAAAGGCAATAACAAAAGTCCGAGGAAATAAACCAAAGGAGTGAAAGGGTTAGACCAGGGGTGGGCGATTCCAGTCCACGAGGGCCGGTGTCCTGCAGGTTTTAGATCTCACCTTGGGTCAACACACCTGAATCACATGATTAGTTCGTTACCAGGCCTCTGGAGAACTGCAGGACATGTTCAGGAGCTAATTTAGCCATTTAAATCAGCTGTGTTGGTTCGAGGACGCATCTAAAACCTGCAGGGACACCGGCCCTCGTGGACTGAGATTGCCCACCCCTGGGTTAGACCCATACGAGTAAGGACGTTAGCGTGCTGCCCAGCTTTCGTCACGCACATATTTATAATTATATGGTCCTAAGTTTTAGTGCATACACTCACGAAGTGTTTAGTAACTTCAGATCCCTGCAACAAGCCCAGCTCCAGTTTCCTTTGGTGACTTGAACTATTCCATTTCACAGCTGTTGTTAAAACCCTTCGCTGACCCTTAAAAATGCATCCCTTTAGAGCCCTGGGGACCAAAAATGGTCCCGCCCCCAAAGTGCAATAAAAAGATTATATATTCATATTTTTTTCCACTTTAAATTGGTCAGTCTTTTAAAACTACTTCTCCCTGAAATATTCATATAAAGTTTTAATTATATTTTCATTGTTTTAACCCTTTAAATCCCAGTTTTATTACATGAGCGCCCTGTTTTTTTAGCCCCAAAAAACAAAAAACTAAATATTTTCCAAAAAAAACATTTGAAGTAATATTTGTTTGTTATTATAATTAGGCCTTTAGATGGACCAAAGATTGGCACCAAAATTCATTTCGATCGCTTTTTATTTTTTTTGCAGGAGCGCATTTCATAAAATGCACACACTATCGGTCCTAATCGACCACGCCCAAAAAAGTGCTATAAAAAATTTATATATTAATATTTTATTCCACTTTAAATTAGCCAATCTTTTAGACCTACTTCTCCTTGAAATATTCATGTCAAGTTTTAATTACATTTCGCGGATTTTAACCCTTTATATCCCGGTTTCGTCACATGAGCGCACTGCTTTTTTGCCCCAAAAAACATAAAACTTGAATATTTTCCAAAAAAAACATTTGAGGTAATATTCAATTGTTATTATAATTAGGCCTTTAGATGGACTAAAGATTGGCACCAACAGTCATTTCGATCGCCTTTTATTTATTTTTTTCAGGACCAGAAAATGGTCTCCAGGCGGCAAATGCTCCTCCTCTAGGCCGAAATAAGTGCATGTTGCCGGGGTAAGTCGCGACGATCACCGGGGCACGATCACCGGGGACTGCTTTTTCCAGCCCACACGTCCGATACCACGTGACAACAAATACGTCATTTCCTGTTGACTAAAAAAAAAAAGCACCCTCTAACGGTCCTAGGGACCGAAAAATGGTCCCGCCCGATCAGCGGGCGAAGCCGCTGCTGCACGCCGGAAATGAGGCTTCGTTTCCCGCAGGTCTCTCTAAGCAGCCCGCTGTTTTCCAGCAGGGATCAAATGTGGAGCAAGGGCGCCACCCGGTGGACAAATAAAAAAATTACAACTCTAAGGCTCATAGACCAAAACGAGACAGAGACATAAGTAATCACCAAGACATTAACGGTAATAATTCTGCAGTGAAAAATAGCGTTTATAATGGAAGTCAATGGGCCAAAAATGGTCCCTAGGGCTCTAAGAGGATGTGTATTGTTAGCTTAGCCACTGAAGCTAATTTAAGGAAGTCAGACTTGAATTTTGAAATGAAATTATGCCAAACTTTTTTTTAGAGAATTTGGCTATATTCCATTCAACACAGTGCAAATGGCTTGTAACTGAAAAACTAAAGGGACCAAAAATGGTCCCAGGGCCAAAGAAGGGTTTTAATTTTTCTTTATCTCCTGTACAGGCCAATGCATCTATTTGTTGTCTTAGGTTGTTAGTATTACACAACATTTTCAGATCTAATAGAAATAAAATGAGTTTCATAATTCATTCACTTTATTGTCTTTATTTATAACTGGCATCATTGTTTCATTCTCTTATAGAGTCTTACAAGAAAGGCAAAATTGTTTTCCATTGTGCTTTATTAGCTGCTTCAGTGAAAAACAAATCAACAATGCAACAAAAAAACAGTTTGCAAAACAACAAAGTGGAAAACAGTGATTCATCACTTGGTTGCTTCAATACAACACGTGGGCACATACATGCAGGACTTTTGATGTTTTGATAAATGACACAGCTGCTCTTAAAAACTACATTATGGCCCCACTGTGTATGTGTGTGTGTGTGATAGCACATAAGGGCCATTTGTGAAGCTAACATAAGTAACAAAGTGATGTTACTAGTATTAAATTGATTTGGTTAAAAACTGTGATCAATACAGAGAATAAAGTAATCTGCCAGTACAGAGGCCAGCAGGGCTCTGGAAGGACACACTGTGTCTGTGTGTGTAGTTATTAAGGTGTTAGACCTGCTTTCTGCTGCTCTCTGATTGATTATCAGTCGTTGCCTCAGAGTTTTTGTGGGGCGCCCCTCATTAGTGTAAGTACAGACTGAGCTGTTGGAGCTTCGTGTAACTGCAGGTAATTAAAATAATAATTAATAAATAATAAAAGTGAGTTTGCACAGTTTGGGTTTTGAAGACGCCTCAGATTGATGTGATTTAGTGTAACGCTTGTGCTGTTAATGATGCTGTCGAGTTCAACTCTGATGGACCCTCATCTGGATGCATCACACCAGCTGCTGTTTTTCTCCTGTGATGTGAAAGGACAAATGAATAGAAACACCAGGCTGTGTGACCTATAAACTAACTGGATCATGTGCACACCTTTGATGGAGATTGTATGATTATAACTGAACAGCCTGTTGTGCAGCGTAAGCATTGTTCAATGAACTGACACATTCTGTGGATGTTGGCTGTGCATCAGGACATCAGGAAACCAGAAACAGGAACCTTATAAATGCTAATAAAACAAAAACAAGACAAAAAATCACTGCCAGAATAAACTGAGGTATGTGGGCTCACATGAAGCTTCCAGAGAAACCTCTAAACCTTCACTTTAAAATGCTCCGCTGCATCTGAAACGTCCCCCATCACACAGGCTCCACCCACCTGGCACAAACCGAGAGATAAACCAAACCACAGCATTTTTTCAGGCATTATTTTAACCCTAAAACCTGTTTGTGATCAACCAGGCATCACAGTTGTTTGGTGTGTGTGTGTGTGTGTGTGTGTGAGATCAGGACGTCTTCTTTAGTATATCACACCTCCAGGTGGTTCAAGGGGACAGTTGGGGGGAAACTGGCCCCAGCAGGGCGCAGCAGCAGCACTCGTGGTTGTGAGATCAGGAAATCCAAAGCGTCCAATCAGGTCCCCACAGTTCATTCCTGGTTCTTTGCCTTTACCTGCTCTCACAAACTAAACACTGTGTTTATAGAACCTGTCCTGTCTGACAGCTTTTCACATCTGAATTATGATCTGAATGTTCTGTTGGAACAAACATGTTTGTCTTTGCAAGACCAGAAACTCTCTGCAGGCTCCTGTTGGTGCTGTTTATCTCTTTATTTATTCATTTCTATTATTATTATTGAGATTATTACTCACAGCACATGTGCAATATAACACTGTGAGAGCTGACAGGCTGGAAACAGGAAACTCTTTGTGACACTGTGATAAATGAAGCCACAGCTTCAATGAAATGTTGCTCTTATTTTACACTTTGTTTGGAATCATCTGGATTACAGACGTTTTTAAATCAATCTAAACTATGTGTTTTACTTGGACATCACATCAACATTTATGTTGCTCATTGAAACGACAGAAATATTTGAACATGTGAAACTTTAACAACATGAAGGTAAAAGCTTGTTTGTCAGATTTGACTCTTTCTAAAAGTTCATTGTTCAGCTGTTAAATTAAAGTGTGATCATCAAAAACATGGTTCAGCTTTCAGTGAGTCACATTCAGTGAGTGCAGCCAAACATGATGGCAGACTGCCACAGATCACTGCTGAGGAAAGAGGAGGCGTTCAGCTTCCTCATAGTTTCACACCTGCATGAAGCAGCCTCACCCTGACAGCTTCAAATCACTGTGTCAGCTCATCACTTCCTGTCCTGTGATTGGCTGGCTGGACTTCATCCTGCTTGCAGGGATTTGAACACTGTGGACGTCCAGTTCATTGAAGAGTTAAATCCATGGAGCAAAGATCAGCAGAGGGTTAGAGATGAGTTTGTGCAGGGATCATAAGGGCTCAGAGTCCTGTGGAGTTTTTATGATGAAAATATAATCAGAATCAGAATCAGAATCAGAATACTTTATTGATCCCTGGGGGAAATTATTTTTTGTTACAGTGCTCCATTTTAAACCAACATTAAGACAAGACAGACAATACACTAACTAAGAATAGTACAATATATACATATATATACATACATACATACATAAGTCACTCATAAATAAATAGCTGGAAAAGAAACATGTGTAGCTGTAGCAGCAAACAGTGTGTTAAGTGGATGCGTTGTACAGGGAGATGGCCACAGGCAGGAAAGATTTCCTGTGTCGTTCAGTGGTGCTTTTCGGTAATCTCAGTCTCTCACTGAACGTGCTCCTGTGACTGACCAGCATGTCATGGAGTGGGTGGGAGGTGTTATCCAACATTGTCTTTATCTTGGACAGCATCCGCCTCTCTGACACCACTTTGAGGGAGTCCAGCTCCATCCCCACAACATTGCTGGCCTTACGGATTAGTTTATTAAGTCTGTTGGCATCTGCTACCCTCAGCCTGCTCCCCCAGCATGCAACAGCATAGAGGATCGCACTGGCCACAACAGACTCATAGAAAATCCTCAGCATTTTCTGGCATATGTTGAAGGACCTCAGTCGCCTCAAAAAATAGAGACGACTCTGGCCCTTCCTGTAAAGTGCTGTGGTGTTTGTAGCTGTCAGGGGTAGACATTTGTTCGTATCACAAGTAAGAGAAATAAGACACTGCAGACCAACTCAGAGTTTAAGAACGTGCGCACGGGTGAGTGTCTCTGGAAACACACACACTGAGCGCAGGCTGCTTGCTTTATTTATAAGCCAAAATGGGTTACATAGTACTTCCTCTTTTAACAGAAAGGGGAGAGGTCAGGCATTATCTCAGCTTATCTGACCTTGCACACATACACTGAAAATAACAATACAGAAGTATATCATGCTTATCTGACATCACACACTGAAGTAAGGAATGCATTATGTTCTCTTTAACGATAAGCTTGGTTAAGTGAAAATATATGAACACTCGATTATAAGGCACACTTGATTATACTTGTTTTCATAAAAATCCTCTCACATTTCCCTCCTGATGTTAATATATTTCACAGGTTTTAATCAATGCATAGTCACTTGTTAGTCACATTTTCAACTTGCATGTCATTCAGTGAAGTATTTAAACAACAGCTCCAAAAAGACTGGAGTATGGATTTTCCACTCTTTCCTCCATGTTTAGCATCTCATAATTGCGATAGGGATCTTCCATATTCCTCTGAATCAAGACATAATTTCCTAGAGTACGTTTAAACATGTTTGACATTATGCTTCTCAGACATGGGATAATACAAGCAGCGAAAATGAAAAACAGTAACATCACATTTAAGAGGGCCAACAGGCCTTTAATCAATAGGGATTTCCAGGAGCCACTCAGCAACCAGTCCCACCAGCCTTGCTTATCGGCTACGTAGTCCTGCTGCTGAGCGTCTCTCAATTGTTTCAGAACATTCAAAGCATTTGTCATGTTTAATGAGTGTATGTTGTCAGGTATGTAGGTGCAACATGTCTTGTTGAACAGTACGCAGAGACCTCCTTTCTCTGCCAGAATAATGTCTAAAGCCACTCGGTGTTGCATGACAGTGATGCGGATTGCATCAATTTCTTCATTCTGTGCTTTGTCAATGCGGGTGGAGGCATTCAAAAACAGTCCAAAACGATAGTCTAAAGTCTCTATTTGTAGTGCGTGCTTTCCTACTCCGATCCAGGGAAACAGAGCGTGTATTACCTTCTGGCCAGTGGTCCAGAGTTTGAAGTCGTCTGGCACGTCAGATCCGTGGACTGAATCGTGGGGCTGGAGTTCTATGTTGCGCTTAACTCTGGCGTTGCTGTGCACTGTTATCTTAAAGGTGTGGTCTGAGATGAAGATAGGTGCACAGCATCCTGACCAGAAAGGTGGTAGGATAAAGTATGCACGCTGTCCGCACAGCCATGCCATACCTTGTACCCAATAGGTACCATTTACACGTCGGTGTCTTTTGACTGTTCCATATTCTACTTCTCCATAAGTTGCGTTGCAGTTCTTGGTGTGGCCCAGGGGGTGGCGTCCTTGCTCTGCTGCTTGGTAGAAGCACAGGGGATGCTGCTTCTTTTCCTGGGCCATAAAGACGGGGAAAGGGACTGAGGCATTTCTGTTCTTCACTGTCATGTCTACCCAGAATTTGTCATCACAGTTTCCATCCTTCAGGCCTTCTGCCCACAGGTGTGAAGCTTCAATCCTGATTGCAACATGTTGTCTTCCAATGCTGGCGAAACTTGCTGCACACTTGCTTTGCCAGTGATTCTTCATCATGCGACCATATATGGTTGGGTGGACAGAAGTACTGGGCATGTGAGAGCAGACATAACAGCCTCTTTCCTCTACTCTGTTGTATATGTATCGATACCAGGCATTATTCATCCAGGGGTGAATGTGGTCTTCAGTCATCTCAGCCAGATGGGAATTGTCATGGGTCCACCTCTTAGGTCGGGGAATAGTTAGTTCTGTCCTGGGGGCTCCGCTGGGCATCAACCAGAAGAGCATCGTCATCAAGATGACGACCATCAGACAGAGTATGCGACACATGAGTCGTTTCCGTTTGAAGTTACAAGCACCTAAGCACAACAGCTTTGGGGCTGGGGCTGGTGCTGGGGCTGGTGCTGGGGCTCGTTCTTCTTCTGGATTCATCAGGCTGGTTTCCTCTATCTTGTTTGTCTTCAGGCGTCCCTGGTGTTGTTATCGGTTCCTCTCTTTGGTGGGATGGGTCACTCTTTATCATGTGTTTGTTCTTCAGGACGACCTGACTTACCCTGGTCCTACAATACGTTGACCCGGGGCCAAGAGGTGGGTTTCCCACACCCCTACCCCGCGGAGCACTGGGACTGGGTAAGGCGGCTTCTTATTGTGGTGCAAACACTTTCTTCACGTGACTTTGATGGATCCACGAAGGTCTTTCAGCTATCTTACAAGCTGTCGCTGTAGTAAGCAACACCTGGAATGGACCCTCCCACCGTGGAGAACTCCAGTTTTTTCGCTGGAGGACTTTAATCAGAATCCAATCACCGGGGTTCAACCTGCAAGAGACTGGAGATAGATCACTCGGCAGTTGATTGCTTAGTATCACTTCTTTATTCTCAAACAGTTTTGTCATCCATTCTGCCATCGTTGTTTCTGCTACAGATTTATTAATTGGCTCACTGGTTATTGGCAGGGGAAACGCTCTGCCATGTATGACTTCAAATGGGGTCAGACCACCTGCTCCTTGAGTTATTCTCATCCATAGCTTAACTAAACTCAAACATTCAGGCCATGGTTTTCTAGTTTCTTCCATACATTTTCTTAATCTCTGTTTAATTGTGCCATTAGTTCTCTCGACTAATCCTGCGCTTCGAGGATGATAGGCACAGTGATGTTTTATGCTAAAACCTAAAGCTTCAGATACTTTACTTATTACTTCATTTACAAAATGTGTGCCATTATCAGACCGTATTAAACTTGGAATGCCGTATGTTGGTATGAAATGATTGCACAAACATTTTGCTACTGAAATTGCATCTGCTTTTTTCACTGGGTATATTTCTGGCCATTTAGAAAATGCATCTATTATCACAAGTGCATATTTGGAAGATTGTGATTCATTTAGTTCTATAAAATCCATGTGGATAGTGTGAAATGGATGTGGTGGTGTGGGAAACCGACCTCGCTTGGGTCTTAAGTTTCCCTGTGCATTGTGCTTTTGGCAAATCATGCATGTTCTGATAAACTCTTTTGCTGAACTTTCAAAATTTTTTGTGTAGAATTGTTTATTAAGTATATGAACCATCCCTGCTTTTGACACATGAGTTTGCGAGTGTGTCACTAAAGCGGCGGTTTTATGCAGAGATTTTGGAAGTATTGGTTTGCCATTGCACATCATGAGATTGTCTTTTAATTCTGCTCCATCTTTCAACCAAGATTTTTGTTCACTCAGTGATGCTGTCTTCTGTGCATCTGCTAGTATTTCTAATGGTATTAAATCTATGGTTTCTGTTGTTAAAACATCAATGTGTTTTTCTGCAGCTGCTTTGGCTGCTTTGTCAGCAAAGTTATTTCCTCTCGTTATTTCTGTGTCATCTTTTTGATGAGCTGCACATTTGCATAGTGCTAGTTCTTTTGGCAACGTTATCACTTCTAATAACTCTTTTAGAAGGTTTGCGTGTTGAACTGGGTTGCCTGTGGACGTTGTCATTCCTCTGTTTTGCCATATTTTTGCAAAATGGTGAACTGCTGAATAGACATATTGGCTGTCTGTATAAATATTAATACTCTGACCTTTGTACAGTGTACATGCTCTAATGACCGCGGTCAGTTCCGCACTCTGGGCAGAGTTTGAGGAACTGAGAGGTTTCGCTTCTATCACTGTATCAATAGTGGTGACCGCGTATCCCACACAATTTCTACCGAAAGTGTCTTTTGACGCTGAGCCATCTACAAAAACATTAGTGAAAGTAGCCTGTGGAGAACTATGTATATCAGTGCGAGGCTTTGTTTCTTCCTCTAATCTTTTTATACAACAATGTTGTTCACCATCTTCAGGGGTCGGAATAAGTGTGCCGGGGTTCAATTGGCCACACTTCTCTATTGTTATGTGTGATTGCGAAAGTAAGATCCCTACATATGAGAGTTGTCTGGCATGTGTAAGGAAAGAGAGGTTTGCTTGTAGCAAAATGGAGGTCACAGCATGCGGGACTTTGATGATTAACTTATGTCCCAGAACAATGTCTGCACATTTTTTAACTGCCTCTGCTGCTGCTGCGCACGCCTGGACACAGGTGGGTAGTCCAGCAGCTACAGGGTCAAGTTTGCATGAGTAGAAAGCTAATGGACATTGTTTGTCTCCAAAAGCTTGAGTTAAGACTGCTTTCATGTACCCTGCTACTCCGTCGACATGGAGAACAAAAGGTTTTTCATAGTCTGGTAATGCTAAAACAGTACATGTTTGCAGTGCTATTTTTAAATCAGTAAAAGCTTTTTCTGCTTCTGGGGTCCACTGTATTTTGTCTTTTAATGCTAGGTCTTTTCCATAAATTAGGTCCTGTAGTGGCTGGGCCAGCAGTGCATACTCTGGGATCCAGCACCTACAGAAATTGCACAGACCTAAATAACTCATCATTTGCTGTTTATTAATTGGTTTCGGTGCATTTTGGACTGCTGTTTTTCTGCTCTCTAGTAGGGTGCGGCCTTGGCCTGTTAGTTGATGTCCTAAGTAGATCACTTTGTTGCTCCACAACTGTAGCTTGTTTTGTGATACTTTGTGGCCTTGTTCTGCCAGATGTTGCAGAACCGTCATTGTGTTTTCTTTACAATCATCTTGTGTATGGCCTGTAATCAATATGTCATCTACATACAGCAGAAATTTTCCTGGAGCAGGGAGAGAGCAAAATGACATTGATTTTTTTAGAGCTTCTGCATACAGTGTTGGGCTATTTTGAAATCCTTGTGGTAGCCTGGTGTACGTGTATTTTTCATTATCTTTATTTTCTTGTTTTTGGGTGCGTTTAGTAATGCGTTTATCATTTTCTGCCATCCACGCTTTGAAAAGATGCCATTCTGCTAGACGTTTTGCTTTTTTCTTCTGACTCTTTTCCTCATATAGCTCTTTTTGCAAAGCCGCTTTTAAAGCAGTTATTGAATCAGGGTTGCATTTGCCTTGCCAAGCTGGACAATATATTTTATGTGGATTTCTCCACCTTTTTGCACTGACTATCCCTGCATTTTGACAGTTTTTTTCTAACCATTCTTCATCTGCTGTTAATTTTACTTTAGTTTTAGAATTACCCATTTTGAACTAATTACGTCAGAACTGTGACACTGTCTCTGGTACGAAGAAGTGGGCAGGTTATCAATAACAGCCTTCTACTCTCCCGCTATTCGAGAGAGCGGTTATTGATTTTACGTGATGACGCACAACCTGATCTCCACTCCAACCAGTAGGTGAGTGTGCACAGGAAAACAATTTGAGAAGCGGTTCGACCGCGTATTGGGTCGTAAATAACAACTCACTCCTCTTTTTAACACAATCAGAGCGCGTTTTTATAGTTTTTATTGAGACTTTCCGTATTTTTATGTAACACCTTCTATCTTGTTCCGTTGCAGCCACTCCCAGAGCGACTGGAACTTTTAACAGCGATTTCTAGAATTTCGCTCTTGCCTGTTGTCTCTAAGCCCCTCTTGGACTGAGATCTGTCGGCACTCCCAGGTTTACACACTATTTTAATGGAAAATCTCAATATCAACGTGTTTTAGCGCTTGATGGAATGCAGTGTTTCATATTCACCTTACTGTGGCGCTGCGTTTTGAATCCGGCACATCGGGTCATCGGGTCCTGGCGCCGTGGGGGCCTGTATAAAACGCTGAACGGAGATCGAATTCACGTTCCCGGATTTTCTTCTTTACTGTGCACAGATTTTTTCCAGCGCAGGCAATCACGACGTCAGGATCCGACGAAGACCGTCTGTGGACAACTAGACGTTAAAAATAACAGTCAGTTCTCCGGCTCGGAGGACCAATTAAATGTCAGGGGTAGACATTTGTTCTATCACAAGTAAGAGAAATAAGACACCGCAGACCAAGTCAGAGAGTTTAAGATCGTGCGCACGGGTGAGCGTCTCTGAGAACACACACACCCAAGCGCAGGCTGGTTGCTTTATTTATAAGTCAAAATGGGTTACATAGTACTTCCTCTTTTAACAGAAAGGGGAGAGGTCAGGCATTATCTCAGCTTATCTGACCTTGCACACATACACTGAAAATAACAATGCAGAAGTATATCATGCTTATCTGACATCACACACTGAAGTAAGGAATGCATTATGTTCTTTAACAATAAGCTTGGTTATGTGAAAATATATGAACACTTGGATATAAGGCACACTTGATTATATTGTATTTCATAAAAATCTTCTCACAGTAACTGAAGTAATGTTGTTAAGTCCTTGAACTCATATTCGTTTATTGTCATGACTGTATTTCAGGGCTGGACTGGCCATCGGGCATACCGGGCATTTGCCCAGTGGGCCGCTCGTGATTTTTTGTTTTTATGGGACAATGGGGTTTTCTTCCTTTTCTTTTTTTAACGGTATAGATGAATGGTGGTGGATTGGCCAGTTGGTCATGATCGACTCTGAGCTTGACCAATTACAGCCGAGGAGGTCAAACTTTAAAGTTAAGGTGAAAAGGAACGCGATTTGTCCCGTACTACTTCAGCTAGAAAGTTGCTAATTCAATCATGAAACTGATCAATGATCAGCTGATCGGCTTTTCTCTCTGCGCCAGAAAGAGGAAACCAGCGGAGGCTGCATTAAACAACAGCAGCACGTTTAAGCTTGATCAGCTGTTGTTAGCATTTATTTAATATTAATTTCTAGTATCAGCTGATGTTTGCTGGAGCCACAGCTGTAAAAGCTGCTGGTCAAGATGTTGGTTTGGATATGTGGTGAGAGGGAAACATGAAGATGAAACCAGGAGATGTCCTTACTGAATCATCAGAGCTGAACAGGTGATGGAGAAACAGGTTTACCTTTTAGGTGACATGAATGAGTTGAAGGGAAGTTATGAACTGTTTCTGAGAGACAAATAACACGAGGATCCTTTTCTATGTAGCTGAAAGCTGGTAACTGTGCAGGGGTGGAGCTAGCAAAGTTTTGCCAGGGGGGCCAGGTAGGCCATTAACAGGGAAAGGGGGGCACAAAGAAATACTTTTCTTTCTTATTCTCATTTAAAATGTCTTGCTTTTAACAAATAATTATCTGAATCTTTCAACCAACGTTTTCATCTGATGTAAAATGTATAGAAATCCATTATTATATTCAGTAAATATTAAGTCTAGTTAGTATATACCCTAGTAAGTTATAGTATTCTTTAGGGCTGCTCAATTAATCGAATTTTAATCACGATTACGATCTGGGCTTTCAACGATCATTAAAAATGACTGAGCCGATTATTAGCCCCTCCCTCATTTATCCGCGACGCCTTAAAGGCCGGTCCGTGAAAATATTGTCGGGCATAAACCGGCCCGTGGCGCAAAAAAGGTTGGAGACCGCTGATTAAGAGGACCCAAGGGAAGCTCGGAAACCTAAGCAGAAGTTGTTTGGAGAGGAGAGTGACTGCCGTTGGTTGAAAAGAGAGGTAAAAAAAGAACTTCAGTGGTGTTGCACACTATTTTATATTATTTTTTAAAGTCATTATTCAATACATTGTTATTGTTAACCCTTTAAAGCCGGTCAGAGCAGCACGCTCCATGTTGTGTAACTATTTTTAAATCCCTGTAGAACCTGAACCGCGTAAGCTAGCGGAATAATTTGTTTTGCATATGAAACTGGAGGAGTTGTACTTACATCTTATGCCATCAGCTTGTCCTCGGTCACGGTTTCCTTCCACATAAAGCTTTGCAAAAATTGCATAAAAAGCGCTTGCAGGAACAAAAACATAATATTCCAGAAACCCGCTTTGCCGATCCATCAGCTGTTCTTAACACTTCCCACATTGAAAAAGACGTCAACGCGAACTATCGCATTTCCTGCTCGAAACCAGAAGTGACGTCATTTTCGCGGAAAATGTAGTTTTTTTACTTGTAGGCCTTAAAAGCCTATACTAGTGTTTTTATAAGTCATGTTTGACTTTTCTGAATAGTTTCTGGGATGCTTAGAACTCGAATTGCACTGCTGGAAATAGTTTATTTTGATGCACCTGCTGTTTTCTTTGCAAATTTGCATCATAGGATTGTTTTTTGTTTTTCCTGCAGTATAGAAAAATTGCTGTATCTCCAAAATAAAACTATGAAGACACTCAAAATAAATTTCCTGTTGTTGTAAACTATTTTTTGCAACTTTTTTGTATTTAAAGTTTTGAGGGATAAACCTCTTAAATTTCTCCAAGTAGAAATATATGTAATAAAAACAAAAACGATTTTCAATTTTTTTAATAGTTTATTGCACTTGTTTGCAATTAATGTAGTTACTATGGACTTAATGCAGACATATTATTAAAATATGGGCTATAACAGTTGTATTGATGTATAGCAACTTGAAATGCTCCCACAAATGGCACTACAACATGTAAAAAAAATAATATAAGCTCTGGCGGACTTGGTTCTATGGTAGGTCTTAAAGGGTTAAATAAATATCGTCAAATAATCGAGATCTCAATTTCAGTGAAAATAATCATGATTATCATTTTTGCCATAATCGAGCAGCCCTAGTATTCTTTACTTTGTTAAGGTACCATGGGTGCAGTCTGCAATTCTGTTGAAGAAAGATGTTGAATCTATTTAATTACTGGAGAAAAATAATAGATTTATATGCATTTGTTTTATACGTGCATTAAATTTAAATCGGTTTTGTTAGTTAAGCATCTTGAAGCAGAGGGTGGGGGAATGGTTCCCTACTTTTTTTCTTTTCTTTTTTTGCTGGGAGTTGGCAACCCTTTTAGTTATAGGTATATGTAATTATAAATTAGGTGTTACTGTTTAGAATATCAGAATAGGGAAGGTGGTGTAGGTTTAAGCTTATTATAAAGGCTTTAAAGGATTTATGACTTTTCCTATAATACCATGGTGGGCCGGTCACTAGTCAAAATGCCGATATTTTGTCCCAGTCCAGCCCTGCTGAATTTGAAGTTATTTTTAACTTTTTGTATGATACCTGATTTATATTGAATAAGGCTGAAGTAAACTAAAGTCTAAAATACTTAGTCATTTGTTTAATTGTAATTTAGCATTATATAACTCACATATAAAACTATCAATTGTAATTTTAAATGATTTAAAAGCATGTAGAATAGCATATGTAGGCAAGTACATTTCTCCTTTTGTTATCAAGAAGCAAAGACAAAAAGGAAAAAAAACCTGAATCATTCATCCCCACCAATGCCAAAACGAAATCTACGCCCTTCCCTAGAGGGGAAGTGCATTTCATTTAGTGCATTTCTCTCTCATGAATAGGCCTACAGGGAGTGCAGAATTATTAGGCAAATTGTATTTTTGAGGAATAATTTTATTATTGAACAACAACCATGTTCTCAATGAACCCAAAAAACTCATTAATATCAAAGCTGAATGTTTTTGGAAGTAGTTTTTAGTTTGTTTTTAGTTTTAGCTATTTTAGGGGGATATCTGTGTGTGCAGGTGACTATTACTGTGCATAATTATTAGGCAACTTAACAAAAAACAAATATATACCCATTTCAATTATTTATTTTTACCAGTGACACCAACATAACATCTCCACATTCACAAATATACATTTCTGACATTCAAAAACAAAACAAAAACAAATCAGCGACCAATATAGCCACCTTTCTTTGCAAGGACACTCAAAAGCCTGCCATCCATGGATTCTGTCAGTGTTTTAATCTGTTCACCATCAACATTGCGTGCAGCAGCAACCACAGCCTCCCAGACACTGTTCAGAGAGGTGTACTGTTTTCCCTCCTTGTAAATCTCACATTTGATGATGGACCACAGGTTCTCAATGGGGTTCAGATCAGGTGAACAAGGAGGCCATGTCATTAGTTTTTCTTCTTTTATACCCTTTCTTGCCAGCCACGCTGTGGAGTACTTGGACGCGTGTGATGGAGCATTGTCCTGCATGAAAATCATGTTTTTCTTGAAGGATGCAGACTTCTTCCTGTACCACTGCTTGAAGAAGGTGTCTTCCAGAAACTGGCAGTAGGACTGGGAGTTGAGCTTGACTCCATCCTCAACCCGAAAAGGCCCCACAAGCTCATCTTTGATGATACCAGCCCAAACCAGTACTCCACCTCCACCTTGCTGGCGTCTGAGTCGGACTGGAGCTCTCTGCCCTTTACCAATCCAGCCACGGGCCCATCCATCTGGTCCATCAAGACTCACTCTCATTTCATCAGTCCATAAAACCTTAGAAAAACCAGTCTTGAGATATTTCTTGGCCCAGTCTTGACGTTTCAGCTTGTGTGTCTTGTTCAGTGGTGGTCGTCTTTCAGCCTTTCTTACCTTGGCCATGTCTCTGAGTATTGCACACCTTGTGCTTTTGGGCACTCCAGTGATGTTGCAGCTCTGAAATATGGCCAAACTGGTGGCAAGTGGCATCTTGGCAGCTGCACGCTTGACTTTTCTCAGTTCATGGGCAGTTATTTTGCGCCTTGGTTTTTCCACACGCTTCTTGCGACCCTGTTGACTATTTTGAATGAAACGCTTCAGAAGCTTTGCAATTTTGAGACTGCTGCATCGCTCTGCAAGATATCTCACTATTTTTGACTTTTCTGAGCCTGTCAAGTCCTTCTTTTGACCCATTTTGCCAAAGGAAAGGACGTTGCCTAATAATTATGCACACCTGATATAGGGTGTTGATGTCATTAGACCACACCCCTTCTCATTACAGAGATGCACATCACCTAATATGCTTAATTGGTAGTAGGCTTTCGAGCCTATACAGCTTGGAGTAAGACAACATGCATGAAGAGGATGATTTGGACAAAATACTCATTTGCCTAATAATTCTGCACTCCCTGTATAGTGTGGAGAAATTAAGTACACTGCTTTAACCCTTTAAGACCTACCATAGAACCAAGTCTGCCAGAGCTTATATTATATTTTTACATGTTGTAGAGCCATTTTTGGGAGCATTTCAAGTTGCTATACATCAATACAACAATTACAGCCTAAATTTTAATAATATGCATGCATTAAGTGCATAGTAATGACATAAATTGCAAAAAGTGCAATAAACTACAAAAAAATTGAAAATCATTTTTGCTTTTTTTAACATATATTTCTAGTTAGAGAAATTTAAGAGGCTTATCCCTCAAAACTGTAAAAACAAAAAAGTTGCACAAAATAGTTTCCCACCACACAAAATTTATTTTGAGTGTCTTCATAGTTTTATTTTTGAAATACACCAATTTCTATACACTGCAGGAAAAACGAAAATAAATATTATAATGCAAATTTGCAAAAAAGCAGCATATGCATCAAAATAAACTATTTCCAGCAGTGCAATGTGTCCTAAGCATCCCAGAAACGACACAGAAAGTCATAAAGTCAAACATAACTTTTAAAAACACCAGTACAAGCTCATGAGGCCTTGATGGTAAAAAAAACTACATTTCCACAAAAATGACGTCACTTCCGGTTTCGGGCAGGTCATGGCGGACATGCGATAGTTCGTGCTGATGGACGTAGGAAGTGTTATGAAGAGTTGATCGGATCGGCAAAGCCTGTTTCTGGAATATTATGTTTTTGTTGCTGCAAGTGCTTTTTATGCAGTTTTTGCAAAGCTATATGTGGAAGGAAACTGTGACTGATGGCATAAGATGTAAGTACAACTCCTCCGGTTTCATATGCAAAAAAAATTATTGCGCTAGCTCACGTGGTTGCAGTGCTACCGGGATTTAAAAATAGCTACGCAAAACGGAGCGTGCCCGCTCCGACCGGGTTAATGCCTCTGAACTGAACTTACATGTATATTTTGTTGCTTATTTGTACATAGTTCTGAATTTGATATGGTGTATTGTATTTTGAATGTGAATGGTTATTTACCATAAGTATTTTTTAATTAATTTACATGAATAGCGAAATATTTGAGCAACTTAGATGTTTAGTTCTCATGTTTGATATACTTGAAAATTGAATGTTGTACAACAGAACTGTGAGATTTGATAAGATTTAAGATGGTGATGCAATGAATATGAGGTTGATGCAATATTTTGATTTTACATTTTAACCTTAAACAGTGCATCTGAAACAGACTGATTAGAATGTACATTTTATGCCCTGGATTATAGGTCAGGTTTTTTGGAGAGGACAGAAAAGTCCAAGGACCAGGACGATATTCCGGTTGTGATAGATGGTGAGCCAACCACTTTGAGGACGATCTACCCCAAAGAAGATACACACCACACACTCATACATTCCAGTTACACTCACAAGGACCTTTGAAGTTGGCTATCGCCAGCTTAACTCTAAATCCTTAAAGGGCCCCAACGAGTACTTTTATTTTGTTTGAGTGTGCACACTATTTATTTTATTTTATACTTTATCTGTACAAATTGGACAAATATCTGTTATACCTTGTAACAATACAAGAGTGGCTACTCAAAAGTTAACATTGTGTCCAGGTCATTATTGCTGCTCAATACTCTGGCTCCATACGAATTTGGTGTCTTCTGATTCTGGCCGGGGTCTTATTTTGAGCCCAAGTAATTATTGTGCTGTAATTCACCTTTATACCTTAAAATTGGTTACATTAGCATCAATGGAAATTGCTATAAAGCTGATCCTCGGTATGTAGACACCATCCTCTTTCATAATTCATGGTTATTTTAGTTTTAGCATTAGCTTAGTATTAGCCTTCCACCATCTTGTATCCAAGAGCAACCACTTTGTTTATAACCACCATCTTGGATCATTAGCTTAGCATTAGCTTCTATATTAGCATCAATGGAAGTTGCTATAAAGTTGATTCTGGGTAAGTAGACACCGCTGCCTTTCATAATTCACTGTTGAGTTTTTAGCATAAGCTTAGCATTAGGGCTTCCTCTGGTCATTGAAATGAAATTGAAATGAGCATGACAGATGCAGCAAAAGTTGTTGGATCGGGATATGTGATGTAATAAATATCAAAGATGGATAATACACTACTTTATTTGAAGACATCTGCAGCTGTTTCCACACACACACACACACACACACACACTTGACGTGTCCAAATTCATGGGCTGCATCCTCCTGAGGCCACATTTGTAGACCGATTACGTCACAGCGACGCGGCGAAGGCTGTCCAAATTCGTAGACTCCTCCGAATGCAGCCGACAAATGCGTCCTCCTTTTCCCCGAATTTGAAGGATGGGTCGGGTGTGTCCTTCGTGGCCTACCATATCCCAGAATTAATAGCGCGGCCCAGCCAAACTCCAGTTTCCAATAATGGCGGCTGCTGCTAAGTTTTAAAATTACTCATACTAATCTTTCTGGGTCACAAAATAAACTTTTAACATATTTTCAGGTGAGAAAGTAGCTGTGTAAACATCAAATATCTGCTCGGTTTATCAAGATATCGCATATTTGCAAAAGTGCTTCGACGTTTTTGGAGCATCTGCTACCCACCAGCTCGATAGCAAGCTCGAGGGTCACTGAAGCCGCCGAGAACGGCACAACTCCCAGCACATCATTTTCAGATCACCGCGGAGTTTCACTACAGCGGTAATGCTAATCAGAAGGCTAGACCGTCCAATTCCACAGCCGTTTACTTCCAGCCTACCCGACCTTCTGAGGACCCGGCCCACGTAGACCGCGAAGCCCGGGTCCTCAGGAGGATGCAGCCCATGAATTTGGACACGACCCATGTTTCCACAGACTCCTGTGGGCTGCTAACCTTCGACCTTTATAAAAGGTCAAAGGTTAGCAGCACATGTAGTTGGGACAATTCTTAACTTACAAACAGCAGTCGCACAAACTACACAATTATTTCCCCCCATTACTACTTGTCACTTCAAGAAACTGGCCTGTATGATTTCAGGGTAAGTGTGTTGTTATATCACAAACTAGTTCCTAATGGCAGTGATTTACTCACGTGAGTAAAAATGTGTTGTGTTTCCTTCACCAACCTAACACAGAGATCCAATGAGATAAGGAAGTCATATGTGTTCTATTGCACTATACTGCTCATACTAAAGTACTACTTAAGTGTTCTAGATGATGAAATTATTCTGATGTTTATCTTTGACAGTACAGCAGAAGATCAGACAGGAAAGTGGAGAGAGGTAACACAGCAGCCTCTGGTGGAGGGGTCCACCAGGGGCCACTGCATTCAACCATGTGGCATAAGGTCATGTTGTCAAGTAGTGAGCTAAAGCAGTGCTCTAAGGCAGCGGTTCCCAATCCCCGGTAGCGGTCCATGAGTCGTTTGGTACCGGGCCGCGAGAGTTGAGGCTCAGGTATGAAATGTATGGTTTTCAGGGTTTTTATCGGTTTTCAGCGTTATTTTGTTATTGTTTTTATCATTAACTTGGTTTTCCTGGGTCTTTTCACGTGTGTTATGAATAAATCTTCTTTTTTTTGGTATCGGTACTAGTTTTATTTTGTTGTATTTATCTGCGACACCTTAAAGGCCGGTCCGTGAAAATATTGTCGAACATAATCCGACAGAGGCAACAGGCATCACAACAGGACCGCCTGTTTCACCTGACAGCACTCTGTACACCTGAAGACAAGAGAAGGCTCCAAAGGCTCCAAAAAGTGTTCAACAATCTTCAGTGAACAAGACAAAAAGAAGACATTTCACACAAAGAGCAGACACTTTGTCTTTAACTAGTATATCTCTCTGTGTTTTTGTCAATATGGAGAAAACACAGTACACACAGAGAAATGTACACAGAAGTTGTATCCAGAGCAGTAAATAATAAAGTAATGGTCTAAATATCAGCTCTTTATCAAACCATCATCATTAACAGACATTTGAATCATTAAACTGACACCAATGAGTTCAGCTTTGCTGTTTCATCTACTCTTACAGAGGCTGACATAACTGATGGAGAAGATACAGTGTAAGCTTTGAAAGCAGCCACACGAGTTCTGTCTGAAGAAAAGTCCTCAATCATTGCACCTCTGCATGCACAACTGCTGCAGAAGATGATCAGTGTGTCTCACCACTCTGCAGGAATTAAGGACCTCAGGACTGCTGTATACAAGTCAAGGTGTGTTTATGGACTGTGTGTATTTGCCAAGCATGTGTGTGATATATAAATGATGGAAACAAAGCAGTGTATTAATGTTTCTGTGCTTGCATGAGTGTATGTAAAAAATAAACTGAGTTCAATGTGCAAACTCTCCTTTCAGGACGAGCTGCATCAGCATTAGATCCTCACTTTAACCCTGGAGAACCCATGGGGTCGGCTCTGACCCCATGGGTTCTCCAGGGTTAAGGCCATCCTTGTCCACAGAGGCTGTAACACCATGCTCTCAGGTGGTGATGAAGCAGCAGGTGTGGACAGAGTGGACACAGCTACTGTGAGTTACAGGAGCAGAACAAACTGATGCTTCATTAGCACTACTCCAGTTTGAGTGTAAGTAGTCATTTCCTTCCATTACCAATATTAATGTGTCAAATGTTCTGGTGAGTTCATAATGATTTTACACATTATTTTTTCTTCATTAATGAAGTTTTCATTTTTCTACAGCAGGAGTCTGATGGTGACAGAGCTGAGGAAACTGTCCCTGACAAATGTTTATGTCCTTGTCTCCTGGTTCCTCAGTGTCCCTGTGCTGAGTTGAGTGTAAAGAGTGTCCTCCTGTTAGAGAAACACTCTGACTGTTTCACTAAGAGGAGGACACTGTGATGGAAACAGATTTTTACAATCACAGCACTTTTGCATGGTTTAAAAACAGACGGTGTGTGATTCTGAGTAGTGATACATATATAGAGCTGTAAATGCCTCAAATCATCTAAACAGCAGCAGAACCATTGAGCTCAGACAAGTCTACTTATTATACCAGACTATAGATAATTCTGATCAACACGTGTTCCAGAGAAATTCCCATAAAACAAGTGCAGAAAAACATACTGTTAAAGACAGTGAGCTGTGTCTTCCTGGGCCCAGTGCACTCTCAGTGCTGCTATTTATTTCTAAGGTGACAGCTGCACATTAGAGCTGTGAAACTT
The DNA here is from genome assembly GCF_057381915.1 of Diplotaxodon limnothrissa. NCBI lineage: Eukaryota > Metazoa > Chordata > Actinopteri > Cichliformes > Cichlidae > Diplotaxodon > Diplotaxodon limnothrissa. Next base: position 70,572 of record NC_140598.1, on the reverse strand, counting down.
TAAAGTGGATCCACTGAAACATTAAAGCTTACTGTCCCACAGCCTGATGAAGGAGACGTGGAAATCACTGCAGTTTGTGATCAAAGATAAATGAATGTGATTGGCTGAACAGGTGTTCTGTGTTTCCAGCAGTGTGAAAGAGACTCGGCAGCAGATTAGAATCAAGCATTTCTACATTTTCTATTGAAAGTAGAGACTAGAGGACAGACATTTCTGCCTGCCTGTTTGATGCTCTGCTTGAAAGCAGAGACGGTTTCTATGGAGACAATTGAATGAATGTAGAGTGCAGTGGTGCCCTCTGTCTGCTGATATGAGTCAGTCTGTTTCTGTCTCATCTGCATGACAGTAATCCTTCCAATAAGATCACATTTATTTTTGGCTGTTTCAGTGAATGGAGAGAAAACTCATTGTTTTCTCCAAAACTGAAAAAAAAAACCCATCTACTGAACATCTTATAAATGCAGACACTTTAACTTAAAGATGAAACTTTGTCAGAGGTGTGCAGATGCCCCGCCCACACACACACCTGTCCCACCTGCTCTCAGCTCCCATAGAGCTGCAGAGAAAAGCCACGTGGTTCAAATCCCCTTTTAGTGCCTCTGAGAGTTAAAGTGATAGAAACACTGACTCCTGGACAGCTTTAATCCAGATGTTTCACATTGAACATCAGCTTGGATGAAAATGGAGGTTACAATGGAGCCTTATTGAGGGGAGGCTGATGAAATGTGCAGAAACATGTTTGGCTGGTGATGTGTAGGTGAAGCCTCATGAAGCTTTGAGGCTTTCCTTCAACTTGGACCCAAAAACATTCAAAGCTTCGAGCCTGCGATCTCACAGAGAACAGCGACATCTGGTGGCCGACTGAAGTCGAGGCGACGCAGCTGAAACATTGGCACAACTTCCTGTTTCAGTCTGATGTCATTAATAAAGCTGATGTCATCAATAAAGCAGGTGTATCACTCCTGTTTTCTATCTGGAGACAGCAGTCGCCTCATTGTTCTGACACACAACACAAAACTATCCACAACACTACACACTAACTACACAAGACAACACATTAACTACACATTCCAAACACACTAAACATCACAAATCTCTCACATCTCAAAACTCGCTCTCTCTCTTTTTCTGCTGTCCCTCTCTCTCTCTCTCTCTCTCGCCGTCACTCCTAAAACTTCCCGTTTTTTTGTTTTTTGTTTTTTTTTTCATGCTCATAAGCAGAGAGTGTTCGCTGCGCTGTCCTTAGACAGTAAACGTGACGAAACTATTGAGGAAAAAAATGCAGCGTATATATTGTTTATCATGACTCTGGTTTGTGTTTGTGAACTAAAAATCAAGAATGTGGGATACTGTTTGTCCATGATTTGAAGAGCCCAGCGCATGCTCCCGACAAAGGGAAAACCAATTCTGCAGGGGGAGACCTACCTCGGCACTTGTGCAGGTGAAACCAAAGGGAAGATATGCTTCACCATATTTTCTAGTCTTTGGCTTAGAATGAAGTTGGTTTGGAAACATATTCAGCTATGCTTCATCTCCTGATTTGCGTTTGTGGAGGCGCCCATGCTAGCAGTGTCCAAGTGTTGTTTTTTTTTTGTTTTTTTAATTTCCTTTTCATACCGCGCCCCCCCTAGGGGGCGGGCCCCACACTTTGGGAAGGTCTGTGCTAGACAGTAATCGTGATTACCGTCCGCGGGAGCGCGCGCAGCTGCTTAAAGCTGTAGCGTACTTACAGCTACTTCCGTGCAACTGATATAAGATGCGGTAAGCTGAACACAGCTTCAACCGTCTGTTTGTTGAAAAATAGTAACGGACCGCAGTTTCTTGTTAGTAACTGTAACGGCGTTGTAACGATAGGAATAGTAATTAGTTAGATTACTCGTTACTGAAAAAAGTAACGCCGTTACTTGTAATGCCGTTATTCCCATCACTGCAGGTAGCATCAGTGATGTTTCCTGTTTGCAATGCAGCACATTATCAGGAAGTCACTCTGTAATGTTAGCACAATCTTTATGTTCTGTGCTCACTGATGCTCTTGATAGTCACACTCCCAGTAAACACACAATCCATCTCAATTCTACTTTTTCTACTTTGATCTTCTTGATCTAAAGATTTGAAGCGAGCGTGATTGGATGAATGAAAGTGAGGATTGCAAGGCTGCAGCTTCAGACTGTGATTTTAGCAGATCTGAGCTCCTGTTGGCAGAGTCAGATTACATCTGAGGAGACAGAGAAATGATTTCAGAGAGCTGTGTCTGATGTACAATTCTATTATTGGACTATTTCCATCACATTGTGCATTCAGTAGTTCAGCAAAGGAATCTTGACTGTCTCCAGTTAGTCCCTGCTGCTGCTGAGACAAAATATATACAGAGATAATATATCTTGCTCTGGGTTTGGCTTTTTTTCAGCTCTGGATTTGTGACATTTAAATTAGTGTTGGCATATTTGCACATATGTTCTCAGAGCAGTTCACTCTGCAGCACTGACAGTCATCTGCACTTCTTCTCATGCATCTGACAGTCACTGCTGGATGAAGCTCTCCTCTCCATCTCGCAGTAACTTGGCCCAGTCAGAGCGTCTCTACACACAAGCTGCTGCTGCTTCAACCTCTCTGGATCATCAGGACACAGCTCCTCCTCTCTCAGCACACACACTGTCCTGTTTACCATCATCGCCTCCACCTGCAGAGAGAAGGAGGAAGAGCAGAGGAGATACACGAGTGTTTCCAGAGACTCTTCATCAGCTGTCAGTCAGTGATGCAGCACATCCAGTATAAAGAGCAGCAGGGACTTCAGTGCTGGGACTGTACTAGGACTCGTTGTTGGTTCACTTTCTCTAATCTTTGGATTTTTATTGAAGTTAATGAAAATGTTTTTGACTCCTAGTTTTGGTTTGGACTTTGATTCATTAGAAGAACCTTGGTCTGTCCACTCTGAGCTCTTTAGGAACCCCAACAACAACCCCAACAATCGAGATGGAATGGTTCCAGCTGTTAACTGGAGGAATTCCATCCAAACATCTGCTCTCACTAAATTCTTCCTCACCTACAGACTGTGTTCTTCACTGCTTTAAACTTGGAAATGAATGCAGTAACTGTATTAAAATAAGGCCTTACCTCAGGTCAGTTTAATGACTGTGAGCTCAGATCAGCAGCTGTGTTATTGTCACTGTGACAGGGAGACACTCTCAGACACAGCGGTCATGTCAGCTTGTTCTCATGCAGGAGGATCAGTAGCTCCATGTTTGTCCTTATGTTTGAATCATGATGTGTTTGTGCCATCAGTCTGTCATGAGTACTGAGGGTTTCACAGCAGCTCTTCTGGATGCTGACGAGGACTCCAACTTCATGTTTCACCTCTCTGAGCTTCTGATGTCTGTGAAAACTCGTGTTTCTTCTCTGGGCTCATCTGGACAAAAGCACCTTTCTGTGTTTGGCTCCAGCCTCATTCTGACTGACAGGAAGTGTGTTATCCATGAGCTGCACTTCTTTGAGAAAGTTTCCTGGTGTCTTTCCTGTCTGTGGACAAACACGAGTGTTTCAGTTGAGGACTTGGTTCCTTCCACCTGTCGATACAGGACATCACGCTGTCTTTTCTCTTTAAATGCAGCTCCAGGTCCTTCCACGTGCTGCTCTGTATTTGTGCAGTTTGTTGTCTGTTCTGGGAAACGTAGCACACATGGTGTTCTTCTGCTGTTTCCTCCTTTCACTGAGTGTGAAACACTGACGCTGTGCTGTTGTTCACAGAGGGGAGCTGATTCTAGCTGCAGCTGGACTCTGTCATCTAACTGAATGTGTTGGTGCTGATCACAGGGCTCTGAGGGGGGAGCAGCAGGAGGACTCTGGATGCTGACGTCAGTGTATCTGTGGAAGCTCCCACAGCGTGTCTCTGTGATTCAATATTGTGCTATATATTGTATCTATCCAAAGATGAATAGACTGTGTATCCACTGGTCTCTGTGCTGCTGACTGCTTTGCTGTACAATATACACCACAGTTTTCTCTGGTATGTAAGTGAGATCAGGAGGAAATCATTATTATTATCATTATTATTTAATAAATGCTCACATTAATGTGGGCTTATTTGTTTTCATATTAGAAATACTAGTTGAGTGTTTTTAGTATAAAATGGTGAAAGTCCCTCTTTTTGCTCCTCCCCTCACCTGTGGATGGACGGTGCTGTTACCGTGGTGACAGCTGTGAGCTTGGATGTGTTTCAGTCCTGCCTGGTTATCACTGAAGGAATATTTACTTTAACATTTATTACAGGTAATAACTCTGATTTTTCTGACTCGTGTATTATGAACTAAATGTATCCTGATCTACACAGAGATGGATGAGCAGAGGTCACACGATGAAAGAAAAAACATGGAGTCTTTTATTTATTTAGATATTTATTGATGAATGCAAACAAACCCTGACACTGAACCATCGTCGAGCTTTCACAGAACAAACCTGATCACATGACCTGCTGACGCAGAGCCAAACAGTGAAAAGCTCCATGGCAACAACAACAAACAGCCTCACATATGTTAACAGAGGCTGTTAGAAGCACAGAGTCTTTACAGTCTTTCTCCTGTTTGGACACAGATCTCTGCACATCTTCATCACAGTTGCTCACAGACGTGCAGAGTGAGTGGATATCAAAGCTAAGTTTCCACCATGTTTGTAGTCTGTACTGGGATGCATGGAGCATCTCTCTATGAGCACTCAGTGCTTTAAACAGTGAGTCCCAGTTTAACCAGCAGCCTTCCCACCACACATCACACAGACATGGAAACTTCAAACCCTCAGACTGAAGACACCATAATAAATAAATAAATAGATTGTGATGAAGATGAATAACTGGAACAGTTTGCTGTGGTTTCTTCTGTTCCTGTCATAAATAAGAGCCTGGCAGCACTTTGCTCTCCTTCCACATGTTTAAGGAGGAAGTGAAGAAGAGTGAGTGAGTCGTCTTCCTCTGTGGGCCCAAGATCAGGCAGCAGCCACGTATTTTTAAAAACCCAGCACACTGCTTTAGAAACACTGAATCGAGGTGACCAGAGTCATGTGATCAGTGAGGACTGAAGCTGCTTCAGGACTACTTTAGCTAAACGATGCTAACACGTGTAACTGTATTGGAGTAAACAGCCACTGAAGTTACAATTCAGTGAAACTGACATTGATCCTAGACAGTCGGCTACATCACTGGCAGCCTCTGGCTTTTCCTCACAGGAGGCTCGGCTGGCAATCAAACAACTAACTAACCAACATGTGGATCCTGGAATAATGGGAGCTTCCATCTTTAGAGGACTGAAGAGGAAGAGGTTTACAAGGAATCGTTTAGAACAGTTTCAAACATCAACTGATTGAATCCATGAATCTGAAAATATGTTTCTGAGTGAAAGAGACAAACATGTACAGACTGAACTCTGTTCAAAAGTCAGAGTGTTTCTCTAACAGGAGGACACTCTTTACACTCCACTCAGCACAGGGACACTGAGGAACCATGCCAGACTGTAAACCCAGGATAAAGAGTTTCAGTGAATGTGGTGTTGAAGGTGTGGAGGTGGATCAGAGTGTCAGAGGAGACTCTGTAGAAGGACAGAGTGCCAGCAGGACAGTCCACATACACTGCTACTCTGTTAGAGAAAGAGGAGGAGTAGTAGATGGATGTTTTTCTGTTATTGTGCCAGAGAGAATGAGGTCCATCATCACAGCACCTCAGACTCCAGGACTGATCATTAAGTCCAAACCAACAGTCAACATTGCCTCCTTTTCTTCTGATTTTTCTGTAAATTACTGATATATAAACTGTTCCTCTCCACTCGACCTCCCAGTAACAGCGACCAGTCAGACCATTTCTACTCAGCAGCTGAGGATAAAAATCAAATCTGTCTGGATGATCAGGATATGACTGAACCTCCTTCACACATGTCACCTTCCTGTTGTTGTCAGACAGTTGGAGGTTTGTGTTCACTGTGTTTGTGTCGATTGCGAGTTGACAGGAATCTGATGGAGAGAACAAACACAATCCAGCTGCAGTTATTGATCCATCATCTGTTCATTGATTGACACTTTGATGATGACTCCTGACATGATGAAGATGGTTGAATGTGTGCTGCTTGGTTTTCATGAATCCCATTAAAAACACACTTACACTTCCTCAGACCTGGTCTCAACCATCGGACTCCAGCAGGCTCCACCCTGAAAGGAGGAGGGGGGTCAGACCAGCACAGTCTCTTTCAGCATGCACACATGAACATTACACGGCTCTCATCATACACATACTGTTACACACAGATAAGGGAACAGTCCAACATCTTCACAAATATACTTCAATCCATGCGTGGATCAAACTGCTAATGATTTTGACTAATCCTGGATCTGTGAGTACACCACTGTATTGAATGAAATATGACTGATTCAAACTGTGACCTTCATTATCTTTATATTCCTCTTCTTTTTAAGCTGCAAAGGACACCTCCCTGCCTTTGCTGTCAGCTGTTTTTCCTGTTTTTTCTCCTGTTGGTGTCAGGGTGGTTACTGTACATGACCTATACCTTCTGCCCCATCCTTAAAACCACCTCCCTCACAGAGAGAATTATGACGTTCTTTTCTGCTTGTCACCTAAGGAGTTATGTCCCTGATAAGCAGAAGGAGTCTCACTATCTGTTTAACGTCTCCCATTACAATGGCCTCACTGTGTGTGTAGAGCTTATTACTATTAATAATGTGATATGATTTAAATATGGGATTAATACATGAGAAAAGAAATCTGCCACCACAGGGGATGGCACAACACAGAAGAACCACCTCGTCAGGCCAGGACTTTGCAGTCTATTTACACCTACAGGCCAGTTGACACTCTTTCAATAACGAGGATGTACACATCCTGGACAGGGTGCTGAGTCAAGGAGGCCATTTACAGTGGGGCAAAAAAGTATTTAGTCAGCCACCGATTGTGCAAGTTCCCCCACTTAAAATGATGACAGAGGTCAGTAATTTGCACCAGAGGTACACTTCAACTGTGAGAGACAGAATGTAAAAAAAAGTCCATGAATTCACATGGTAGGATTTGTAAAGAATTTATTCGTAAATCAGGGTGGAAAATAAGTATTTGGTCACCTCAAACATGGAAAATCTCTGGCTCTCACAGACCTGTAACGTCTTCTGTAAGACGCTTTTCTGTCCCCCACTCGTTACCTGTATGAATGGCACCTGTTTGAACTCATCATCTGTATAAAAGACACCTGTCCACAGCCTCAAACAGTCAGACTCCAAACTCCGCCATGGCCAAGACCAAAGAGCTTTGGAAGGACACCAGGAAAAGTATTGTAGACCTGCACCAGACTGGGAAGAGTGAATCTACAATAGGCAAGCAGCTTGGTGTGAAAAAAATCAACTGTGGGAGCAATCATCAGAAAATGGAAGACATACAAGACCACTGATAATCTCCCACGATCTGGGGCTCCACGCAAGATCTCATCCCGTGGGGTCAAAATGATCATGAGAACGGTGAGCAAAGATCCCAGAACCACACGGGGGGACCTGGTGAATGACCTGCAGAGAGCTGGGACCAAAGTAACAAAGGTCACCATCAGTAACACACTACAACGGCAGGGAATCAAATCCCGCAGTGCCAGACGTGTTCCGCTGCTGAAGCCAGTGCATGTCCAGGCCCGTCTGAAGTTTGCCAGAGAGCACATGGATGATACAGCAGAGGATTGGGAGAATGTCATGTGGTCAGATGAAACCAAAGTAGAACTTTTTGGTATAAACTCAACTCGTCGTGTTTGGAGGACGAAGAATACTGAGTTGCATCCCAAGAACACCATACCTACTGTGAAGCATGGGGGTGGAAACATCATGCTATGGGGCTGTTTTTCTGCCAAGGGGACAGGACGACTGATCCATGTTAAGGACAGAATGAATGGGGCCATGTTTCGTGAGATTTTGAGCCAAAACCTCCTTCCATCAGTGAGAACTTTGAAGATGAAACGAGGCTGGGTCTTCCAACATGACAATGATCCAAAACACACCGCCCGGGCAACAAAGGAGTGGCTCCGTAAGAAGCATTTGAAAGTCCTGGAGTGGCCTAGCCAGTCTCCAGACCTCAACCCCATAGACAATCTGTGGCGGGAGTTGAAAGTCCGTGTTGCTCGGCGACAGCCCCAAAACATCACTGCTCTCGAGAAGATCTGCATGGAGGAATGGGCCAAAATACCAGCTACTGTGTGTGCAAACCTGGTAAAGACCTATAGTAAACGTTTGACCTCTGTTATTGCCAACAAAGGTTATGTTACAAAGTATTGAGTTGTATTTTTGTTATTGACCAAATACTTATTTTCCACCCTGATTTACGAATAAATTCTTTACAAATCCTACCATGTGAATTCATGGATTTTTTTTTCACATTCTGTCTCTCACAGTTGAAGTGTACCTCTGGTGCAAATTACTGACCTCTGTCATCATTTTAAGTGGGGGAACTTGCACAATCGGTGGCTGACTAAATACTTTTTTACCCCACTGTACGTGAATAGGGAAAGACAATCTCTGAATCGAGGAGGGGGCCTAAGGCTACATCTTTCACCATCTTACAATGCTGTGATTGCAGCCATTCCCCAACTCTGTGTGAATGGTACTCATGGCCATTGATCAGTGGTCTTTGATCAGCGGTTGTTGATGAATGGTCATGGCAATTGCATTTTAATGATCAAGGAACTGACCTCGCACCCCACTTTTGATTTAATTGACTAGTCTCAGTTATTGTGCAAATGTATTGTTTATAAGATTGCGGAAACCTGCAGTCAGCTGTGACTGAAGAAGTCACTTGAATGAGTGATGAAACATTTCTCCCCTTGAAAACGTTATGTACATATGATCAGAATCACCCTTTTGGGATTTACTTACCTGGGTAATTGAGCATGCATCAAGACATATATAACCTTGGTTTAAGCCATGTTTCCTGTACATAGATAACTTGCGGAAAACTGCAGTAGTAGTAGTACTTTCTTCTCCTCAGTCTTTGATGTTTTCTTCACTTTTTTTTAATCAGGTCTTTATACGCACTTTCCAAAAGACAGCAATACTTTACGCATCCAGCAATTCCTCGCGTCTGGTTCCAGCTGGTAACAAGCACTGGCTGCTTTCTTTGTCAGACCCTTCCAGAAACAGGCAAGCGTATTGGTCTGGACCTATATAGGCTGTCAGTCAGTACATTCTTTTAATAAACCTAGCCTAACAGTTTCCCCTGGTTCCAGTGATTGTTTTAATCTAGGATAGATACTTCCTCTCTGCACAAAGAATAATGTTAAGTATACTGAGATATCTACAAATTGTCACTGGAGAAGTCCTCCCTAGGGACCTCAAACATTGTTATCCCTTTCTGATCAGTTCATGTCACATGAGCCAACGGGAAGTGAGTGAAGGACACAGGAAATATTTCCAGCTCTTCCTCCTCTATCAGCCATCCTCTCCATACCTGAGAGTGTCCAGTCTCCAGCCTGGATCCTTCAGTCCAGCCGACAGCAGCTTCATTCCTGACCCTCCTGGATGATTGTAGCTCAGGTCCAACTCTCTCAGATGGGAGGGGTTGGAGCTCAGAGCTGAGACCAGAGAAGTACAGCCTTCCTCTGTGATCAGACATCCTGACAGACTGCAGACACACAAAACAACAAAGAAAATCATTTTCCTGTTTGTCACATACAATAACATCTATCCATTTACATCCATTCAATATAACTTTACTTATAAGTGACAATTCCCAACAGACAACAACAGTTATCTCAAGCTGTTTAACAGTGTAATGTAACAGCCTCCAATATTAGACAGAAAGCCCCAACCATCAGACAAAGACAAGTGAGCAGCACTTGGTGATGGTGGGAAGGAAGAACTCCCTTTGACACAAAGATCCTCCCAGTGAAAACAGGCTCCAGGAGGAGCATCTACCATGAGTGGTTGCAGGGTGAGGGGAAAGAGAAGAGATGAGCTCAGAGAGACAAGAACAAAACACAAACTAAGGAGAGAGAAGACAAAAGTTAAGGACGTTCAGTAGTGACATATAAAAGCATTGGAGTGAAAAGAGGGGAGTGGAGAAGAAAGCAGAGCATCACGGGAAGCCCACCAACAGCCTGAGCCTATAGCAGCATAACTAAGGGATGGTTCAGGGTCACCTGTAATCTTTATCAAATATAATCTTTATCAAAAAGGAAAGTTTGAAGGTGATCTTCAAAGTAGAGAGGGTGTCTGTCTCCTGAACTCAAACTGGGAGCTGCTTCCACACCAAGTCCAACATAGCCAGGCTTTCTTTGTGTTCGCTGCTTTGACAAAACCTCAAATCCCAGTCAGAGATGATGAGCATCATCACAGTGATGATCATTTCTCTGTTAACCCAGGCTTTCTGCTTCAGGATCTGTGCACGCTGACATAACAAGTGGCACTTCACAGGTGTTGTCACAAAGTGGAAACTAATTAAGATGATGACAAAGCTAATCATATGACTCCAGAACACATACCTAACGTAGGAAATAATGATAACCTCTCTTATTAAATCGCAGGCACCAATCAAGTAACTGTTTCAATATTTTCAGTGTCTGATACGCACACACTGTGGCATAGATATAATGATCATTTTCAGCCAGCTACCACTGTTTCATCATATGATTTTCTTGTGTATACTGTGTTTGGATCGTGGCAGTACAGCATCCAGCAGTAGTTGGCCATCATGCTCTCATTCCAGAAACCTTGGCAGGGATGCTCCATTAACTGAATGTCCTGATGAAAGAACTCTCCCTGTTCATCACTCACAATGCCAAGATTTTCTGGAAAGTAATCAATTTTCTGGAAAGTAATTTGTGCATTCATTCTACGTGAATGCAGAAAGTGTATTTTCAATGACATGTGACATCCCAGTTTCTGGTAGGAATCAAGCATGTGCTGAACTCCTTCCTTGTATGCAAGAGACTTGTGGATGCCCAGAAAGTTTTGTGGATGCCCAGAAAGTTTTGTGGATGCCCAGAAAGTTTTGTAGAGCCACTTGAACACCTCCCAAGCTTCAAACTCGGCTGGTAAGAGAGTTTATTTAAAGTCTTCATCCTGCAAAATGGACTTGATCTGCTGACCTATAAATATCCCCTCCATCCATCCATCTTCTTCTGCTTGTCCGAGACCGGGTCGCAGGGGCAGCAGCAACAGCCCAAGCAGAGAAGCCTAGACCTCCCCATCCACCTCCTCTTGCTTGTCTGGGGGACCACCAAGGCGTTCCAAGACCAGACCCAGTGTCCTGGGTCTGCCCCAGGGGTCTCCTCCCAGTGGGACACGCCCGGAACACCTCACCCAGGAGGTGCCCTGGAGGAATCTTTGTCAGAACCACCTCAACTGTCTCCTTTCGATGTGGAGAAGCAGCGCTTCTACTCTGAGCCCCTCCCAGATGGCTGAACTTGTCACCTTATCTCTAAGGGTTTTACGCTCAGCTGTCTCTTCACCACAACGGACCGGTACAGTGTCCGCATCACTGCAGCCGCAGCACCAATCCATCTGTCAATCTCCAGCTCCCATCGTCTGTCACTCGTGAGCAAGACCCCGAGATACTTAAACTCCTCCACTTGAGGCAGAAACTTGTCCCCGACCCGAAGTGGGCACTCCACCCTTTTCTGGCTGAGAACCATGGCCTCAGATTTGGAGGTCCTGATCCTCATTCTCATTGCTTCACACTCGGCTGTGAACCGTTCCAATGCAAGCTGGAGGCCATCACCCAATGAAGGCAAAAGCTTCAAGTTCCAATTTTAAGAAAGGGGACCGGAGGGTGTGTTCCAACTACAGGGGGATCACACTCCTCAGTCTCCCTGTGAAAGTCTATGCCAGGGTGCTGGAAAGGAGAGTCCGTCTGTTCGTTGAACCTCGGATACAGGAGGAACAATGCGGTTTTCGTCTTATAAACATTCCTTCCTTCATTTTTGCAGCGCTAATGTTTGGAAACGTTTGAGCAAGGTCCTGAAAACCTTGTGAGTTTGCTTTACCCATAGCCTTGACAAGAGTCTTCTTCAAGCCTCTCCACCTATGGAGAGGTGGCAAAAATATTTTATACGGATCACCAGAGACAGAAACTTGACACTGCTTTTTCCTGGCTCATAGGCATCTTGTGGCTCATAGTCATGCTTGACATAATGTTCCTCAGTAAATTGGCTGTCCCACTGGCACGGCAAACAGCAGCATTTAGTGAATCCTCTTTGCATTTCCATCAACATACCAATCACCTTCCGATTACCACAGATGTTCCACTCATGGGTTTTATACACGAATGATTCAAGTAGTGTCTCATTTTGTAAGAGGACTCTTTTAGATGAATAGAATGAGTTGCAAAACATTTGAAGCAATGGCGCCTGTGTTTGGCTTTGCCGCTGCTGCTACAGCTCGTTGGAGGCGACAGTGTAGTTTTTCACTGCCGTCACTTGTCGTTTGCAATATACTTTTTGCTCTTTTGTATTCTGACGTTTCTTCTGCTGCTTTAATTTATGATCGGGATACACTGTTAAACATCAAAGACTCAATGGAGATCTACTGTGACAGCTGGGACAGCTACAGAAAAACTTTTCCTCCTCCTCTGGAGTGTTCCGCACCTGACTGCGTGCTACTGTGCACAACCCGCGGCATTTCCACCCTCAAGAGACGAAAAAGGGGAACGAGGGCCGGCGTCCAGGTGAAACGGAGAAGGTACCGGAGGCTAGCTGCTTTGCTGTGGGGTGACTCTCGGTGTCTGCGACCAGTTCCTCTCCTGTCGTTTGCTGGGGATGTTACGCCGCCGCCTGGGACCCGAGCCCCATGGCTCGAAAGCAGTTTGCTCACTCTGTGTCCGTCATCCATTTCCCATTTTGCTGGTGACAGCTACGTCTGCTCATCGATCAAGGTTTTTTCCAACTCTGGAGTCGCTGCCCTGCCCGGCAGGTCCACAGGTTTGCACAGGTGTTTAATTCAAGTACCGCTGCAGTCGGCTGTAGATTCCGCAGATAAACCGTCATCAATTCGGTTCGCCCTGCTTAACGTTCGCTCTATAACGAACAAATCATTTATTTTAAATGATCTTTTTATCAAAGAGTCTCTAGATTTTATGTGTCTGACTGAGACGTGGCAGCAAAATAAGGATTATGTCCACTTGAATGAAATCTGCCCGTCTGGCTGTTCTGTCATTGGAACTCCGCGTCTTTTAGGACGTGGTGGAGGACTTGCTGCTGTTTACCAGGACAGACTCATATGCAAACTGGTGACTTCGGACTTCTTCTCTTCATTTGAGTCACAGATGATGAAGGTCGGTTCTCTGAAAACCTTTTATTGTATTTTAATCTATCGACCTCCTGGACCTGCTGGGGTCTTTCTAACTGAATTTAACGACCTTCTGACATCGATCATTAAACTGGAGAAGTTTGTAATATTGGGAGACTTAAACCTTCATATTGATGACGCTTCCTGTAACACTGCTGCTGAGCTCATCACTATCACTGAGTCTTTTAACTTTAAGCAGCATGTTTCTGGCCCCACACATACGAAGGGCCACACTCTTGATCTTGTTTTCTCCCTGGGTTTTAAATATACATGATGTATGTGTGGAAGATGTCCATGTGAGTGACCATAGTTGTATATTCTTTAATTTGTCATTTTACGTGGATCCTTCACCTCCTAAATTGATGATCCAAAGGCGGATTATAAACTAGGATGCTGCTAGAAGGTTTTCTGCCATGTTTGTCCCTCGCATGGCTCAAAATGATATGGATTCACTTATTTTGTCTTTTAACAATCAATGTAAATCTATTTTAGATACGGTGGCACCTCTGAAACTAAATGTTGTCCATTCTTCAAATTTCTGTCCTTGGATAAATGAAAGTATTCGAAATTTTAGGAGATATTGTCGCAAATTAGAACGTTTATGGAAGGCTTCCAAGCTTGAGGTTCATAGGGTACATCTCAAGGAATCAATTTTCTCACTTAACGACATGATAAAAAATGCCAGAACGGAATATTTTGCTAATCTAATAGCTTCAAAAAAGAAAAATCCCAGAGTATTGTTTGATACAATTAAAAACATTGTCTCTCCTGATATTCCTCATGTACCAGTCTATACTAAATCTGATTGTAATGACTTTTTAAACTATTTTGTTAATAAGGTCGCTGCTGTCAGGTCTAATATTTCTCCATCATCCTCTCAGTATCACACTGACACGTTGCTTACCTCTGATACCTGGTCCTCTTTTACTCCTGTTACCTTACAGGACATCAGTGCTCTGCTTGGTCGAATGAAACTGACTTCAAGCCACCTTGATGTACTTCCTCCATCATTTTTCATTAATGTATTTGATTCTATTGGCCCCTGTATTCTGGAAATAATTAATACTTCTCTTTATACTGGCTCAGTTCCCAGCTATTTTAAACAAGCTATTGTTGAACCAATATTAAAGAAACCAAATTTGGATCCATCTCTTCCAAGCAGTTACAGGCCAATATCAAAACTACCATTGGTGTCAAAGATCTTGGAAAAAACAGTTGCAGAACAACTTAACAACTTTTTGGAAAAGAACAATGTTCTGGACATTTTCCAGTCTGGTTTCCGCAAATTGCACTCCACTGAAACCGCTTTGCTTAAAGTGTCTAGTGACATTCTGATGGCAGCAGACTCTGGAGAGTACACTGTTCTGGTTATGTTGGATCTCAGCTCTGCTTTTGATACTGTTGATCACAGCATCATGATAAATAGGCTGAAGGACTTGTTTGGGATTACTGGCGTTGTTTTAAAATGGTTTATGTCGTATCTATCTGAGAGATCCTTTACTGTCTGTATAAATCATGTGCTGTCGGAAACATCAGTTCTGTCTTCTGGGGTACCTCAAGGATCTGTTTTAGGTCCTATTCTCTTTTTGCTGTATATACTCCCTCTAGGCCACATTATCAGACATTACAATAACATTTCTTATCATCTCTATGCTGATGACATTCAGTTGTACTGTTCTTTCAAAGCTTCTGAGTTGTATAAATTGTCTTGTTTAAATAATTGTCTGTCAGAAATCAAACAATGGTTAAATGACAATTTCCTTCAGTTAAATGCAGATAAAACAGAAACTTTGATTATTGCACCTGATCACATGCTCTCAGAAATTAGGCAGCATATCAGTTTTTCAGACCCTTCATTTCAGTCGAGTCTCAGAAACTTAGGTGTTATATTTGACAGTTCGATGTCTCTTGAGAAACACTCTAAACAACTTGTCCGGAACTGTTTTTATCATCTAAGAAACATTTCTAAACTCAGGCTACTGGTGTCAAAGGCAGAACTTGAGATGATTATTGTCAAGAAAAACATGTTATTTCACTGTCATTGTTTCATTATTATTTCATTAGTCTGTATCACTTAGTATCAGTTGATCATCACCATTATCATGTATCATTTATCATTTAGTAAATCTGCTTAATCTTGTATTCTGGAGCACGCAGAATAAAACACATTCCTCTGTAATATTCTACTATGCATAAAGCACCAGCAGAAGCTGTAGGTCCAGACGGCCCAAAGCAGAGTCAGATAAGGA
This sequence comes from Diplotaxodon limnothrissa, assembly GCF_057381915.1. Lineage (NCBI taxonomy): Eukaryota > Metazoa > Chordata > Actinopteri > Cichliformes > Cichlidae > Diplotaxodon > Diplotaxodon limnothrissa. The sequence continues at coordinate 55,024 of NC_140598.1, read as the reverse complement.
CACTGACCGTTTGTTGGCCTGAAACTGACACTCTCACAAAACTACACACTCTACACACAATTGGTTAGATTCCCAGAAAGCAGGAGTGGAAACATCTGGAACATGTTGTTGTTCTTAGCCATAGAAGGACATAGAAGGAGATAGGGGAATTCTTCTGACGTCATAAATGGCTATAAAGCTTTCTGTCTTTGTGCAGACGAGGAAGAAGTCCGGCTCTTCCCACACTGTAACTTTCTGTGTGTTATAATAAAATGATCTGTGTTGAACTACTATGAACTTTCAGTCGTATGTCTCTTCCTCAAAATTCGAATCACGACATTTTGGTGCCGAAAACCCGGTTTGAGGAGGAACTAATGGAGCTTGGCTGAGGTTCTAGTGGTGTCAGACGGACAGCCAGGAGGTCGACTGAGTGATGGGCCCCGAAATAGGAGAGGTAAGCACCACCTGTTGATGGATATCCAAAGGTGCTGAATTGGAAATTAAGTTAAATTAAATGTTCACTCAGTAGAGCTTCTGATCTGTGTCGGTGGTGATTTTGGGGTAATTAATGATAAAACAAGGGGAATATTGGACTGAGTAAATGTATTGCTGTTTATTTTGGGGGCGAATTTTGAGTTAAGAGGTTATGTGTTTAAGTCAATACGGTTTAAAGGGTTTAAATGTGGGTTGATTGGGTGCCAGCCAATCGACCGGTAGCGTAGGGTATTTGGTTTGATTGATCAGCAGAAATGCGGTTTCGGGCGTCAGGTAATTAATAGTTGAGGGCGGAGACCTCACTTTGATGCTTATAATATCTTGAGTAAATTTTCTTAGGACTGGGGCCTGGCCCCTAAGAATGCAGTTTTCGTTCAGCAGGTGGCACTGACAGGTAATCGCGGACGCGTGGTTACCCTTTAGCTTGGAGTAACCTTCCACGGGGATTCGAACGCCCATTGACAGGTTAGGCAATCTATGAGTGATGGCCTTTATACTGCATTGTTTGATTGACAGGGTCGGGGACCCGGCTGTGACTATAACGTCAGGGACTTGTGAACTTTAAGTAAAGCCAAAAGCGTGATTTGGGGTATTTCACGCGGCTGGTGGAGGTCCTTGTTTTTTGCCTGGCAGGGAGCAGTTATAAATTAATTAGGGCTTAGGAATCTGAACGTTTTCCGGGAGGGCGTTCCCGAAGCGAATATTGATCAGGAAGGGCGCGGCCCTGGGCTGAAAGATGCTTTTAAATTAGTCAAAAAGTTTAGGAACACCAGCAGAGAAATAGAGAAGATAAGCTGGTCTGGCATATGGTGTTTTCTTACGTTTATACGGGCCCGTGTATGTAAATAGAATGTAAATTACCTGTGTGTGTGTGTAAATAAGTGTAAATTAGTTGTATAAACTGTCTTTTGAATTTCTCCTGTGTGGTTGCAGTGTTCTGAGTGTTGAAAAAAAGGAAAACTCTGTTCTTTTCTCTCTCTGAGAGGGGATTCTGTGTGTGTATGTGTGCAACATGATCGGTGAGGCGTCTTCGTAGGAAAAGGAGGGGCAGCGTGCCTGTGCTGCAGCGGGCACACTCGCGAGCACACGCGCGGTGTGTGTGTGGTAGAGAAAAAAGGAAAAGCGTCTCTCTCTCTGTCTCAAGCAGCTGAAGAGAGGGGGGCTTGAGGAACCCCGCAGTCTGTGTGTGAGGAGAGACAGAGACAGAGGGGGGGGGGCGCATGTGCCCGTTGAGTATTAAAGGAAGATAGGGGAAACTGTTTTTCTCTATTTGTTTAACTGACCGGTACAGAGGTTCTGTTGAGGTGATAAGGAACCGTTGAACAACTTCTCTTGGCATCTGGTGTCTTTTGTCATGTGATACAGGCCTGAGTATATAAATAAAGTGTGAATCGGCTGTGTAAAGCGCTTACATTGATTATAACTGCGTGTGCTGTGAAAATGATTTAATACAGAAGCTGAGTGTGTGACGATTGAATAAAAGTGTGTGTGGTTTTATATTTTTAAAAAAAAAGAGAAGCCGCGGCCACGCGCTCTGTGTTGAGAAAGAAAAGGTGGGGGCTGTGAGTGTGTGTGTGACAGGAAGTTTGCATGCCCATATAAGAGAGATGAGTTAAACTCTTGCCAGATGAAGCGAAGGGAGGTTTTAAGAAAAGAAATGAAAAGGATATTAATTGTATGTTTTAGTGTGCCAATACAGGTTACAGATAAATAGAGGAGGACTTCTCTCAACCTGGAATTTTGAGTACGGCGCCAAAACCAGTAGAGTAGCATAATTGGGAGAAAACAGGCCAGAGTTTGGCTTAAAAATTTTACAGCTTGACCTCGCACTTGTCCCCATCCGGAGAAGAAGCTCAAAGGACAATTAATCTTCTGATGAAGACCAATAGAACATCGTGACAACTTGATAAGAATTAACAAGCAGCCAAAAGACAGTGCAACTGAACCGTTAACACTGAAACCAAACTGACGGGACCAGCAGCATGGAAGATGGAAGCACGCACTGTGAATTACAGGCTGGACAGTTGAATGCTGGGAAAGCACTGGACACTGATTGTCAGATTGGCCATGCTTGGAGTAATCTTGAGCAGAAGGAAGATACTGAAGAGAAACAGAGAAGAGACGGACTGTGTTTGCTGGAGAATTCAGGACGTTTGCTGGAGAATTCAGGACAACAAATGGACACTGAGAGAAGAGGACAGGGGACCAGTGAGAGGTGAAGCCAGACAAGTTGGACTGCGAAAATACAGGGTATAATTAGATTGAAACGAAAGCCTGGACTCATGATGGTGTTTAGAGATGTCCACCAGAAAACTAAAGAGGTAAACAAAAGAAGATAAAATAAAGAAAGAAAATAACTAACAATTACCTGAATGAATGGTAAACACACATACACACAATGTTATATGTGAAACTATTTCTGGAAAAAATTAGAAGTGAGATAGCTTTGAATTAAGAAATCAGTGAAACGATGCATGAATTAAACCTGACTATAACATATAGAGGCAATGAAGAAAGCAGCTTACACTCACTGATCATTAACAAAAACATATAGGAAAAGCAATGAAGACCTGCTTACACTTATACACATGACATAAGCTGGTATTTCTGACCAGAGAGAGGGAAACTGGTAGTTTAAGTACTCATGATAATAATAAAATGTCTCAGTTGTGTTTCTTCAGGGGCGGAACAGACCTGGATCAATTCTCCACGTGCAGCGGTAGAAACCTATAGGTTAACTTGACTGGATATGTTAAGGCAAGTTTCTGGTTGAATTGTTCACAGCGCCATGTCTCCATAAACCTGACAAGTGGGCCCTAACTTGTGGCTGAGGACCAGGAATGCTGTTAATAAGGTGGGAACTTAAAATTTGGGTTAGCAAATTTGGGAAAGAAAACTGACGGCTTAAGTGGAGAAGTGTGCAGGAGTCTGACACACTGCCAAAAGCAAAATATGCAAAATCAAATACACAAGCAGAAAATGCATTAACCTTATAAGGACAAGCTCATAAAGATTAATGCATAGACATTGAGTAAACCTGGCGAAGAACACAAACATACGCAATGAAGAACAGCTTGCTGTTTGTATGAGTGATAGAATGGTGTGAATGTTTAATAAAAACATTTGAGTATGTTGAATCTAGGTATGTTAAAGTGCATAAAGGTGGTGATTGTTGTGTGCAAATTGTGTGGTTTTAACAAGACTTTCGGTGTATTGAGGAGGTGAAATTATGTGAGTTGACCTGGGAGGGTCAGGACTGCGGTGGTAATATTTGTGTGTTTAAGGTTGTTGAGGTTGTGGTGATGGGTTGATTTTGTCAGTGAGGTTCAGGTGGTTGTTGTTTTTGTTTTTAAAAGAGGGAGTTTTAGGAAACAGGGACATGTCTGAGAGGGGCCCATTATTTTTGTAACAGTGCACTTAGAGAAAACCTGTCAGGTGATTTTGTTTTGTGTTTTCATGAGCTAATAATCAGCTCTCTTTTTCTCATTTTTGTTCTAAGCAGGCCTGCAACAGTGAATAACAGCGCTGACAAATTCTCGGGAAGAGCAAATATAAGGTGGGCTTTCCAGATTACAACTGGCCAAGGAGAAAGCTACCTGTGGGGACTGATGAGGTCGTAAGTCCCTGTCTAAAAGCGATTCAATCCAGTCCAAAACATAAGGAACTATTTTCCTATGGAAAATAAAAATGAAGGAGCTCATTTTGCTGAGGGTGGAGAATCCGACGCGGGAGGCTCCACTGTTAGCAAAATATGGTGTGACTGCATGTGAATAAATGTGGACAAACAATTTGTGTTTACTAGAGAAAGTTTCTGTTTTATTTATTTCATTTTGCTGAAGGTGGAGAATCTGATCACTTGCGCGGGAGGCTCCACTATTAGCAAAAAATATGGTGTGAATGCATGTGAGTGGATGTGTGAGACTGGATGAAGGTGGGGATGAATAAATGTGGACAAACAATTTGCTTTTACCAGAGAAAATTTCTGTTTTATTGACTGGGGTTAGATTATGGGATTATAGTATATTGTTGGGAGAATGCCAAATGCTGAAGGGGGTATGTGTCAAAATAAAGGAAATGTGTCAAAATAATGGGGAAAATTAGTGAGGGTTAAGAAGGAGAATAAGTTCGATTTCTTTTTGATTTCTAGAAGTAGTGGTTATAATGTAGGCTTACACATACAGTTATTACATAGATTTATTTTTGGGATAAAGGGGAGAGTTTATAAATAGAGATGATTTTTTATACATATTGCATTTTGTGCCTTTAAAGGAGTTGTGGCTCAATCCGTCTCTTGAGGGTCACGAGCCTTTGGCTAGCGCTATGATTGGCCAATCTATTGTGAGGAGGATATGAGTCATTGAAGGATTGCACACGCTTACAGACACAGAGTCCAGAAACACACATGCGAGTATAGATTCCAGGTAAAAGGCCTCAAATTGATTTAGCTTTTAACTGAACTTAAAGACGGACCAAAGAGGAAGGAAACCATATATTTTGGTTAAGTCTGGTAAACTAGAATTAGAAGGTATTTTTACATTAAAAGGAGCCAAATGAAATAAAAAGAGTTATATCAAAAACAGGTTATAACATAGGAAATGTGAGGTTAAAGTGAAGTTAGTGTTAACACACAGGAGTTGTTTCTAGGCAGCATTTAGCGATGATGAAATTTATGCATGAGTAATTGCTTATATGCTTAAACTCAATTGATTAAAGTGGAAATGGGGTTTTGTTTCCTTTGCAGACGTTCTCTGGACCACAAGAGAGGGTCAGAGCGAGGACACAGTGTATTGCGACCTCTGGTGTTCCAGAGGGCGAGAGAGGGAGTGTGGAGCAGGGAAATTATTTTACTGCTATTGCTAAATAATAATCATTATGACTATTGAATTAATAATATAATTTACAGAACAGATATTGCATTCGGAGGTTTAAACAGTGTGTGTCTTTCAGAAAGACTAAGTTGCATTCTTTTACTAAGCTCTTAATAGGGGTTCTTGATTAAAACATTTATTCAGGAGGATGAGCCTCTGGTCTGGTAAAAGGTCAGAAGGGCAACGGGTGAATTGAGAGAGCATTTGAGGACGACACACACGCATGCAATGGAGTAATGAAATTCATTAGGATTAGCTCATTAGGATCAAACACAATTTTAAGTAGGTAATACTGTTACCATCATCCTGTTTGGTTCATTGAGTGGGTTGAGAACTGATACATAGACGATTGAATTAGTATTCCTCAAAATTCGAACCACGACATTATTCATGCTTTTATCTCTTCTCGTTTGGATTATTGTAACGGTCTTTTTACGTGTCTTAACAAATCAGCTCTGGATCGCCTTCAGTCTGTACAGAATGCAGCGGCAAGACTTTTAACTGGTACAAACAAGAGGTCACACATTACTCCAGTTTTGGCTTCTCTTCATTGGTTGCCTGTAAATTTTAGGGTTCATTTTAAAATTTTAGTTGTAACTTTTAGAGCTCTCCACGTTGAAGCTCCCCAGTATATCTCTGACCTGTTGAAACCTCATGCTTCATCCCGAGCACTTAGGTCTTCAGGTCAGAGGCTACTGGTGGTCCCACGTACTAGATTTAAAACACGTGGGGATCGAGCTTTTCAGGCACTGGCACCTAGGCCGTGGAACTCTCTGCCGTTGTCTTTACGCTGTCTAGACTCTACTGACTCCTTTAAAAAGCAGCTGAAGACATTTTTATACAAACGGGCTTTTAATTAATTTAATTAATTTTAACTTGTATGTCTGATCTTACTGTAAAGCACTTTGTGATTTTTATCTGTGAAATGTGCTATATAAATAAATTTTACTTACTTACTTACTTACTAGAATGGGCAATCGGAACACCTGGTTTGGCTCTTTGGTTATAGAGTAAGACTGCTTTAAAGCTTCTTTATGAAGAATCAATGAAGAGTTGCCATTAACCCTTTAAGACCTACCATAGAACCAAGTCCGCCAGAGCTTATATTATATTTTTACATGCAGTAGTGCCATTTTTGGAGCCTAAATTCTAATATTATGCATGCATTAAGTGCATAGTAATTACATAAATTGCAAAAAAGTGCAATAAACTACAAAAAATTGAAAATCGTTTTTGTTTGTTTTTTTACATATATTTCTAGTTAGAGAAATTTAAGAGGCTTATCATTCAAAACTGTAAATACAAAAAAGTTGCACAAAATAGTTTCCCACCACAGGAAATTTATTTTGAGTGTCTTCATAGTTTTATTTTTGAAATACACCAATTTCTATACACTGTTGGAAAAACGAAAATAAATATTATAGTGCAAATTTGCAAAAAAGCAGCATATGCATCAAAATAAACTATTTCCAGCAGTGTAATATGAGTCCTAAGCATCCCAGAAACGACACAGAAAGTCATAAAGTCAAACATAACTTTTAAAAACAGCAGTATAAGCTCATGAGGCCTTGATGATAAAAAAAAAACTACATTTCCGCGAAAATGACATCACTTCCGGTTTCGGGCAGGTCATGGCGGACATGCGATAGTTCGTGCTGATGGACGTAGGAAGTGAACAGCTGATCGGATTGGCAAAGCCTGTTTCTGGAATATTATGTTTTTGTTGCTGCAAGTGCTTTTTATACAGTTTTTGCACAGCTATATGTGGAAGGAAACCGTGACTTAGGACAAGCTGATGGCATAAGGTGTAAGTACAACTCCTCCGGTTTCATATGCAAAAAAAATTATTGCGCTAGCTCACATAGTTGCAGTGCTACCGGGATTTAAAAATAGTTACGCAAAATGGAGCGTGCCCGCTCTGACCGGTTTGAAAGAGTTAAACTGGAACATGCTCCTGTGACAAACTGCTGAAGAGTCTGTTGATGTCAAGACAATAGCACAGTGAGCCATCAGCAGTGAAGAACATTGTCAAGTTATGGCTTCAACTTTCTGAAGCGAGTTACAGTAACACCCTTGGCAAGCAAATACTCTTGGCAACCTCTGGTACTGAGTGATCAAAACCAGTGATCACTGTAGAAAGAAATAAAATAATTTAACAAGTTTGTAATGTTTAAACATATGTTTCTTTTGTTACGGCAACTCATTGAGATATGACTCAGTATGTAAATTAGCTGGAGTGAGTGGTGACGAAGAATCTTCCTGTGTGTGTGACTGAGGCTTTCAGGAGAGGAAGCATAGCAGACTGTTCAGAAGTGTAGGTTTGGATAGGGAATTTATAGTTTAGTGATGATATGTTGTTGTATGACAAGATGGCGCGGCAACGTCCAGACGCCTTCCTGACCGCTCCGACTATCCACTTTTCTTGTTTTTTACTTATTTTTTGCTCTGGTTTACATCCCAAAGTCCTCTAGTCTTATAGTATACGACAGCGGATCACTTGTAAACATCGGTGCCAAGGTTGCACATCTAATCTTGGACACTTTTAAACCCGACCCTTCCTGGCCGCCAGAGATTCTACGCGGCGCGGAGAACAACAAAGGACGGGCCGCTCATCCGAGGCGCAGAACAAAGAAGCGCCGGGGGAAACGCGCTGGTATTAGGAACAGACTGAGACAGCAGGCGCATCGCGCACCACTGCCCAGTATCATACTGGCCAATGTACAATCCATGGAGAACAAGCTCGATGACCTAAGAGCAAGGGTCACCTTCCAACGTGACATGAGGGACTGCAACATTCTGTGCTTCACGGAGACATGGCTGACCCCCACCGTGCCGGACCAGGCCGTAACTCTGTCGGATTCATTCTTTGTGCTCCAGAGTCGAACAAAACCAAAGGTGGAGGAGTGTGTTACATGGTAAACAGAAAGTGGTGTGATGCCAGGAGCATTTCTACTCTGCTCGCCACACCTGGAGTTCCTGAGCATTAAGTGCCGCCCTTTCTATCTGCCCCGTGAGTTCACCTTGGTCATTGCCACGGTGGTCTACATCCCACCCCAAGCGGACACAGGTATGGCTTTGTCCGAACTACATGATGTGCTGAGCTCGCTTCAAAACAAGGACCCAGGCGCAGCCCTCATTGTAGCAGGAGACTTTAACAAAGCGAACCTCAGACAAGTCATGCCAAACTTTTACCAGCATGTCTCGTGTCCAACGAGGGGGGATCGAATTTTGGATCACTGCTACACGCCATACAAGCAGGGCTACAAAGCTGTCTCACACCCGGCTTTTGGGAAGTCTGACCACAACGCCATCTTCCTCATTCCCCAGTATAAACAAAACATACGGAGGGAAGACGTGACCACGAGGGAGGTAAAACGGTGGACTGCCCAATCAGAAGCTACGCTACAGGACACACTCAACGACGTCGACTGGGACATGTTCAGAGCATGCGCAGTCGACATCAACGAGTTTACGGAAGTAGCAGTATGCTTCGTCAATATGCTAGCGGAGGAGATAATCCCCACTGCGAGAGTCACCACATTCCCAAACCAGAAACCGTGGATGGAAAGATCGATCCGCTCTGCAGTAAACGCCAGGACCGCCTCCTACAACGCGGGTCTCGCCACTGGCGATATGAGCGCCTACAAAGCGGCCTCATACGGCGTGCGGCGCGCGGTGAGAGATGCCAAACGCCGGCACCGGGAGTGTGTGGAGTCCCGCTTCCACCAGGGCGACACACGGAGTATGTGGCACGGACTACGCACCGTTACGGACTACAAAGCCAGGGACACTGCGCCGATCAACGCCGACTCTGCATTCACCAACGAGCTGAATCAGTTCTACGCCCGTTTCGAGGTTAGCCAGGCGGCTAATGCTATCTACCGCCTGACTACCGAGGACAGTGACGTCATCAGCGAGAGACCGGTGACCAGCATCGCGGAGCATGACGTCCGAGCGGCATTGAGGAGAGTGAACACAAGGAAAGCGGCGGGGCCAGACGGCATCACCGGCCGTCTGCTGCGCTGCTGTGCTAGCAGGTGTGTTCACTTACATCTTCAACGAGTCCCTGGCGAAGTCTGTGGTCCCCACATGCTTCAAAAGATCCACCATCATCCCTGTGCCCAAGAACAGCAAACCCTCATCCCTGAACAATTACCGGCCAGTTGCACTGACCTTGGTAGTAATGAAAGTGTTTGAGAGGCTGCTGAAGAACATCATCTCCTCCTCCATCCCAGACACCACAGATCCGCTGCAGTTCGCCAACTGACCCAACAGATCCACAGAGGATGCCATCGCCCACGTCCTGCACACCACCCTCAGCCACGTGGACAAGAAACAGGGTAACTATGTGAGAATGCTGTTTGTTGATTACAGTTCAGCGTTTAACACAATAGTGCCCTGCAGACTGTTCACAAAGCTGAGGGATCTGGGACTCAACAGCCGTCTGTGTGCATGGGTGTTGGACTGGCAGAACTCAGGTGGTGAGGGTGGGCAGGTGCTTCTCCAACAGCATCACCATCAACACAGGAGCACCACAGGGATGTGTCCTCTCGCCACTGCTCTACTCCCTCTACACTTCAGACTGTGTGGCCACCCATGGCTCCAACACCATTGTGAAGTTTGCTGACGACACAGTGGTGTTGGGTGCCATCTCCAACAACGATGAGGCGGCCTACATGGACGAAGTGAAGAATCTGCCATCATGGTGCCAGGACAACCACCTCCAGCTGAACGTCGGCAAGACCAAGGAGCTGGTGGTGGACTTCAGAAGGGGTCAGCACAGAGACTACAAGCCCATTATCATCAATGGAGCTCCAGTGGAGAGGGTGCAGTCCTTCAAGTATCTTGGTGTCCACATCTCCTCAGACCTGACATGGGCTGCCCACATTCAGGTCCAGACCAAAAAGGCTAGGCAGCGCCTGTATCACGTACGACAACTGAGGAAGTTCAGGGTCTCTCCAAAGATCCTCAGGATTTTCTATACAGGCGCTGTGGAGAGCATCCTCACACAGAACATGACATCGTGGTTTGGGAACAGCTGTGTGAAGGACCAAAAAGCTCTCCAGAGAGTGATCCGTACAGCAGAACGCTGCTGCAGGATTGCTCTCCCCCCGCTTCAGGACACCTACACCAGGAGATGCCGGACTAGAGCAGTGCAGATACTGAAGGACCCGTCCCATCCTGGCAACAAACTGTTCCAACTTCTGCAATCTGGTAGAAGGTTCCGCATCTTCTGGGCAAGGACAGAGAGACTCAAGAGGAGCTTCTATCCCCAAGCCATCCGGGCCCTAAACACACACACCCGCCCTCTCACATCATCTATAATTGACTGAGACAGGACTCTCTTCCAGACACTAAACCAAGGAACAATGTACATTTCAAATTCCTTTAATTTTAAATATGTTTATATAGTCTATCCTGTAAAATAGTCAGATGTCTATTCATATTAATATACAGAATTCACCTGCTGGCTGCTACTACTGCACATTCACCCAATATATATATATATATATATATATATATATATATATATATATATATATATATATATATATATATATATATATATATATATATAAAATATTCTTCCTCTACCCCCCCCCAATTTTTGCACATGTCGAGGAGCGTGTCAGGTTACATTTCACTATGTGTTATACTTGTATAACTATGCATGTGACAAATAAAGAACCTTGAACCTTGAACCTAAGGGGGTTATATCTTATGCTGAATCTAAGTATGTTAAAGTGCATAAAGGGGTGATTGTTGTGTGCAAATTGTGTGGTTTTAACAAGATTTTCGGTGTATTGAGGAGGTGAAATTATGTGAGTTGACCTGATTCTGTCAGTTAGGTTCGGGTTGTTTTAGTTTTTGTTTTAATAGAGGGAGTTTTATTAAACATGGACATGTCTAGAATTGGGCCCATTATTTTTGTAACAGTGCACTTAAAGAAAACCTGTCAGGTGATTTTGTTTTGTGTTTTCATGAGCTAATAATCAGCTCTCTTTTTCTCATTTTTGTTCTAAGCAGGCCTGCAACAGTGAATAACAGCGCTGACAAATTCTCAGGAGAGCAAATATAAGGTGGGCTTTCCAGATTACAACTGGCTGAGGAGAAAGCTACCTGTGGGGACCTGATCAGGTCATAAGTCCCTGTCTAAAAGGATTGTAGCGAGTCAATCCAGTCCAAAAGCATAAAGAACTATTTTACAGTGTCACAAATAAAACAAATAAATGAGCTCATTTTGCTGAAGGTGGAGAATCTGATCACTTGCGCGGGAGGCTCCACTATTAGCAAAAAATATGGTGTGAATGCATGTGAGTGGATGTGTGAGACTGGATGAAGGTGGGGATGAATAAATGTGGACAAACAATTTGCTTTTACCAGAGAAAATTTCTGTTTTATTGACTGGGGTTAGATTATGGGATTATAGTATATTGTTGGGAGAATGCCAAATGCTAAAAGGGAAACATTTTTTGATATAACTCATGTTACCATTAATTGAAGAAACACATGACTGATAACTGTTCTGTTTTAAGTTTATTTTTATGACATAGATTGGATCATGAGTGGGGAAAACTGAGCATTTTTAGTTTTGACACATGAAAAGTGTCAAAAAGAAAAAGGGGGGAAAGGTTTAATTTGAAATAGGTTTTTGATCATTTAGATATGGTAAAACTGAAGCAGAGATTGTTATTTTTATGTTAAGGTTAAAGGATTAAAGTGAACTGAACCCTGTTTAGTAGATACAATGCCGGTGGTTTTAAAGCTGTATACAAATCTTAGAGGGAAATTGGGGGACACGTTGACAAAAAGATATGTTTTGGGGAAAACGAGTGAAGGTTGTAGGAGTAGAACAGGTTTGATTTCTTTTTTGATTTCTAGAAGAAGTGGTTATAATGTAGGCTTACACATACAGATATTACATAGATTTATTTTTAGGATGAAGGGGAGAGCTTATACGTAGAAATGATTTTTCATACATATTGCATTTTGTGCCTTTAAAGGAGTTGTGGCTCAATTCGTCTCTTGAGGGTCACGAGCCTTTGGCTAGCGCTATGATTAGCCAATCTACTGTGAGGATGATATGAGTTATTGAAGGATTGCATACGCTTACAGACATAGAGTCCATAAACACACATGACAGTATTGATTCCAGGCAAAAGGCCTCAAATTAATTTAGCTTTTAACTGAACTTAAAGAAGGACCAAAGGAAGGAAAGCATATATTTTGGTTAAGTCTGATAAACTAGAATTAGAAGGTATTGTTACATTAAAATGAGCAAAATGAAATAAAAAGCTTATACCAAAAACAGGTTATAACATAGGAATGTGAGGGGTTAAAATGAAGTTAGTGTTAACACACAGGAGTTGTTTCAAGGCAGCATTTAGCTATGATAAAATTTATGCATGAGTAATTGCTTATATGCTTAAACTTAATTGATTAAAGTGGTTGTTTTCTCTTGGATCTTTTAGTAGAATAGGTGCTTGTAAGGATTTTCTTGTGAAAGGTGACTTTAGATTAGAGTTAAGGCACTTGCAGCAGCAACAGTTTGTGTACAGGATGTTGATGATCAGATAAGGGAAAATAGAGCGAGCAACCGGACGTGAAAGCAGCGCTTTAAGAGTTTTAAAACGATGAAGGTTGAAGAATATATATAAATACAAGTCAATAAGTTAAGAACATAATTAGGATCATGCTCTTGATTAAAGAGTCCCAAACATGATAAGATAGGGAGGCGCAGGAAAAGGTGTTTTGTTTGCTTTGCAGAAGATGTCGGTGACCAGAAGGGGGGGTGAGGATCCTGGAGGCCCGAGGCCTGATGGACCACAAGAGAGGGACCGAGAAAAACCTAATGTTATGCATGGATGCCATGGATGGACATGGCAGCAGCTGAGTGGGCCGAGGAGTGACCCAACGCAATGTATTGCGACCTTTGGTGTTCCAGAGGTCGAGAGAGGGAGTATTGAGAGTGGAAAGATATTTTGCTGCTATTGTTAATAATCATCATCATGACCATTGCATTAATAATATAATTTACGATATTGATAGTGCATTCAGATGTTTAAACATTTTGGTACCCAATTAACCTTTATTACAGGTGCAGTTATAACCACTTTAAACTGTAGAGTTGAATCTATAATC